>NW_026931574.1:0-47935 GCF_032062105.1 Saccostrea cuccullata
TTCCCCCCCCTCTAACCTGCAAGGACCATCAAAACACAGGTCTCCACCATACCACCTCCATTCTAGGGGCGATGTAAACCCCCTCACACAACCGTTTTGTGTATGTCTGTTCGCTTTATGTTTTGGAGCCAAAACTTGCGTGATATAAAAAACTCCTGCTACTAGTTCTTATTTATTATTAGTGCTCCGGTGTAAAGACGAATAATGACCCCTATCGAATAATAACCGGGGGTCATTTTTCAACGACAAACAATGCCCCCCACCCGTAGAAAAAAAATCATTTTTTGTAGAAAAAAAGTCTAGGGGGTCATTATTTTATATGTTAGTCCTATAAAATAATGCCTCCCATTGAAAAATGACACCCTTTAAAGTGATACAAAATAAACACTCTTTGATATTTTTTTTACAACGAAACTAATTTTTACATTTTCTGTAACCAGAAAAATACAAAAAGTCGTATGAAATAATTAAGAGATTCGCGTTGTCTTTCAATGCCAAAATTGTGTTTGAAAAGAGATTTTTTAATTGTCAAGTAAATAAAATTTCTTTTTAATATTCCTCCTTATAATGTTTGCTTAAAGAATGATATTCCACTTGTTTATAGAAATCAAACAATGCAAAAATCAGGTTTAAATACTCTTTACTAGGATATATATTAATTTTTTTGTCATTTCAACTTTTAGTTTGTTTAAGTCTGGCAAATCCTATTTGACTATGAAAGAGGAGGAAATTTTTATCCCCCCCCCAAAAGAACATTACGTTAAATCAAAACAAAAAAAATAATAATAAATAAAAAGCAAAAATATAAATAATTAATTAAAAACTCAATACCTTTCAATAATTCTGAAAGAGGCTCTAGATAAAATATTGAATTGAAGTTAAGCCTTCACATACGAAAGCCCAGAAGGCTCATTCGAGATTCGAGTTTCAAAGTACGAAATTCGAAATTCGAGATTCGAAATTCGAGTTTCGAGATTCCAGATCCAAACTAACCAATCGAAGCGAGTTTCAAATACGAGATTCGAAATTCGAGATTCGAAATTCAAGATCCAAACTAGCCAATCAAAAGCGGGTTCAGCATTTGAGTATCCCCTTTATTATGTTTTTACTATGAAGAAATCGTTTAAAATAATTATAACAAATGGGTCATTTAATTATATTACAATGCAAGAAAGAGTGTTATATATACCGGGGTATTAGAAGGAAATTTTAATAATTATTGGATTTTTGATCAGAAAAATATACTTCAATCTATATTATAGCTTCTTAATTATTAAAAAAAATACTTATATCATGAGTATATATATTTATTTGTATTGTCTTCTAAACTTAATTTTTATGTATTTTCCCGCTTGGGAAAAACCCAAAAGTACTTGTGGACGGGGCATCCCTCCCCCCCCCCCCCATTTCAACCCAGGGCTTATTGTACTTTTTTCACAACATATATCTAATACACTTATTCATCGTGTGTTCAATGCCCAAAAAAATAGTAAAAACCCAGAATAATCGCTCAACACAAAAAATACCCCACTATACATTTTAAGTTTGTTTACGTTGTACGCCCGCTGCTATTTCTAGGTTTAAAACCATGCATTTATTTTAACTTAAAATGTGGATTAAAATTAACTGTCTCTACAAATATTTCTGTCTTAGTCCATGCTATCGGATTGACTCTGCATCTCGTAATAATCCCATATTTTCTCCTTAAATGACACCTCTCTTGTATAGTGGGGAGGGGTACATGTAATGTTTAATGGGTTTTTTTTGGTTAAACGATTATTCTGGGGGTTTTACGCCCGTGATGTTTTCGTATTGTACACATTAATAAGTGTAATAAATATAATTGTTAAAAATATTGTCCAGAAAGCCGGGTATAAAATATCGAGGGGGGGGGGGGGTCTGTCCACAAGTCTGTGGTTTTCCTATGCGGGAAATACAAAAAAAAAATAGTGTAGAAGATAATACAAAAATATATATACTCCTGATATATGTAATCTATTTAATATTTAAGAAGCTATAATATAAATTGAAGTACATCTTGCTACAAAAATCCAATAATTATTTAAATTTCCTTCTAATATATATAAAACACTCTTTCTTGCACTGTAATTTAATCAAATGACCCATTGGTTATAATTATTTTAAACGATTTCTTGATAGTAAAAACATAATAAAGGGGAGTAATCAAATGTTGAATCCGCTTTTGATTGGTTATTTGGATTTTGAATCTCGAAACTCGTATTTCAATCTCAATTTCGAATCTCGTATTTTGAATCTCGAATCTCGAATGAGCCTTCTGGGCTTTCGTATTCACACAAGTACTCTCATATTATAATTTACTTGATACATGATAAAAGCATACTTTAAATGTTGGTAGAGGTGTACTTGAAAGTATTGTGGCAAAGTAACAGTTAAAAATTAGTAAATAGTAGATTATTTTTAGCTTATTTTTAATTCCTTCTTATATAAATATAAAGGTAGGGTGTTTTTTATTTTGCTTTTGTTCAATATCGACTTCCTCCTAAATAAGAAAGGGGTAAAAAATGCTTGTAAAGCTATGGGCTAGTGTAAAATACACAGTTATTCTAATGCAAAAACTATACATGTAGACATAAACTTTTGATTTAGCACACATTACTAGTATTCATTACATTTCTTTTAACGTAGAACCTACTTCCTATGATATCATAACTGGTAAATGTGTTTAACCTGTGCTAACCCATTTAGAGTCTTTATTAATTCAATGCCACTTTTTCCCGTACATGACGTACTTGACAGCTTCAATAGAAATGGTAGAAAATACTGCATTTTGAAATTCACAGAATTCAATCATGCCAACATAATCTTAATTCAATTCATATATTTTTGGTTTAAAATGCTTAATGGCAATATATTTCTGGAATAAGAGAAAATATGTAGGCACCTTTTATTTACTAGATCTAGACCTGAAGTTGACAAACCCAAGACTATCTAGAGTGTAATGAAAGTACAATGTACATATACAACTTTCGTAATAATTTGAATGGTATTTAACCATTTTGGAGGAATGCATAATTCTAATAAATCTTTAGTTGCCAGCTATGTGGTGAAAATCTTGATAAATGTGTCTAAGTCAAAGATGTACGTGTTGTAGATCGTTTGATCGTGGGTACATTTTTGTGATATCTATTATGAAATGATGTGCATTCCTTTTAACAATTATTTGTTACCTATTCATATTCTTGGTGTTTGATTACAATTTTTCTATTAAATATGATCTTTTTAAAGTAAAGGTACCATTTCTGATAAATATTTAATCTGAAAGTAACCCCAAACAGTCATTTAATTATTAAATCCCATGTAAGTGCAAAAAGGTCAAGAATATGAGTATAGGTAAATAGCCTATCTTTCATTGGTTAGAGGGGAAAGTTATATATTTTAGTCACTTTTTTTTAATCATTTGGCTATGTTCTTCATCATATTAAAGATTGAAAACATTGTAACAAAGCCTTTTAAAAAATATTTACAAAGGCAGTGTGCATAATTGACTAAAAATAATAGAGTTCATTTGACTATTTTTTTTAAACGGTGGACTTATCTTTCATGTTCATTGAATAAAAAAGAAATTATTCTTGATAAAATATTGTTTAATAGTATTCAATTAATAAAGTTTGTAAACGACGATGTTTGAAGAAGTATTTTTGTAATTTTTCATATTCCCTTAATGACAAGTACCCCTAAAAAATATTTGAAAATGTGAAGTCGCAGTATGTAAATACCATACCAAGTTTCACAGCCTGTTCTGTTTTACTCAGTTCTGAATATATTTTTCAGAGAATTTAACATGAAAAGCAGAACAAATATTTTCATTGTTGTAACGTCTTCTTTATATCTGGTGGTTTGTTTGTCAGCAAAATCCTTAACCTTGACCATAACTTATCATTTATTGGAGCTATGACTTTCATATTTAATATTTGTATTCCTTGTGACAAGACCTTACTTTGGGTACCACCAAATTTGACCTTTTGACCTTTACCTTGGAGTTGTCCCATTCAACACAAAAAATGCAAAATTTTTACTTTGGCTATAACCTTTAAACGGTAGATACTAGTACTCTTATACTTCAAATATGTAGTTTTTTACATTACCTTTCATTGGATACTAAAAACTTTGACCTTTTGACCTTGACCTTGGAGATTTCCGTATTTATGATTTTTTTTACCTTGGCCATAACTTTTGAACGGTAAGGGTTAGGGTATTCATACTTCACATATGTAATCCTTGTTACATTAAGTATTTTCTTAAGAAATCATCAACTTTGACCTTTGAGTTTGACCTGCCTTTCAAAAACTTATCCTTAGCCGTTACTTTTGAACAAGTGGTGCTAGGGCTTTCCTATTTTGCAGTTGTATTTCTTGTGAGAAGACCCTACTTTGAGTAACAATATATTTAAATTGCATTTAAGAAAAGTTTAATCTTCGCTATGTTGCCATACAGGGGCATACCTGTTTCACAAACACATCTTTTTTTTATATGAGGATTTGCGGATAAGACATGGATGCCTCAAATGTAACAGACGGACGGACATCCCGATCACTATATACCCTCCTGCTTTTCAAGGGGAGGATATAATAATATATAATACTGCTGATTTTTTCTGTCAGTTCGATGATTTCCACAATCAAAAAACAATGTTTACTTAACCTTTAAGGCTTGATAAATCTTTTACTCCTTTAGATTCTGAATCATTGCATTGACCTTAAAATATAGCTATAATTGTGTAATGTTATGAGATCCATATATCATCAATTTATTCCCAATTAGCTTAGGTGGGCATTTTGGCCAATATGTTGTTTTATCTAATTTTTTTTTGCCCCCTAAGAATTTTAGCTTTAATCTACAGGGGTCATTTTTCTTCACGTGGGTTCTGCAAATTTTTAGGGTTGTGACACTTTTTCTACGGGCAAAAGGGTCATTTTTCTACGTCTAATAATGACCGGGGGTAATTTTTCGCTGTCCAAAAATGACCCCCGGTCATTATTCGATGGGGGTCATTATTCGTCTTTACACCGGCAAGGCAGATATAGATAGCAATCTATATCTGTGAAACATGAAAGCTAAACACCAGCTGTTCAAAAATTACGATGAAGGTTATTGCTCTGAAAAAAATGAATCAAACTCCAAGGTGAAAAGGTCAAAATCCATGATACCCAGAAAAAGGTCTTGTCATGAGGAAAACACATTTGAAATGTAAAAGCTCTAGCTTCAGTTGTTAAAAAGTTATGATCAAAATTAAAGTTTTGAAGCCGCCGTAATCGAATATTCGGGGTTATATAGTTTTTGTCCATCTGTGTGTTTGTTTGCAAAAACTTTAACCTTGTCTATAACTTTTGATTGATTACAGCTATGACTTTCATATTTCAAGATGTGCATTCCTTGTGACAAGGTCTCCCGTTGGGTACCAACATATTTGTTCTCTTGACTTTGAAGTTTACCCCTTTTGACTATAACATTTGAACAGTTAGTGCTGTAGCTTTCATATGTCATGAGTGTATTTATCTTGACAAAACCTTACCATGGGTTTAAACATAGTTGACTTTTTGTCCTCAATTTAGAGTTTAACCCACTTTTTAAATACTTTAACCTTGGTCATAACTTTTGAACTGTAACTACTTATAGTGTCTTCACCTTTCAAAATTCATTTTCCTTATGACAAAAACTTTCCTTGGATACCAACAGTTTTGGCACTGACTTTAGAGTTTGACCTACTTTTGAAAAACTTCCACCTTCGCCATAACTTTTGAATTCTTTGATTTAAACAATATTTATTCATTATATACTGAAAAGATTGTTCAACAGACTTAAAGCTCATAGATATCCTGTCTATACAACAGGTCAAGGTTACAATACAATGAACTGAGTTGGTATGTTGGTATGTACAATTTATATAACAATACTAGTACGCTCTCATCCTCATAACCCCTTCCCTCTCACACACAAGTATATCCTGAGTCGCACACATCCAGATCAAAATAAGCGTAACAAATACAAATACGAATAAATAAACAAGAATTCATACAAAAAATGATTGTACTTAAAACTTTTTGTTAATTTGATATATTCAAGTACATACGAGGGGTTATCAAAAAGTTCGTGGACTGAGGCTATAAAATTTGAACAATGTAGTCTGTGCTGTAAAAATTTATAAAAAACATAAAACAATAAAAAATAAAGAAACGTTGAAAATTTTAATATTTAGCTTGATACGTTCATTATTTGCTAAATTATAATGAAATAAATACGACATTATATGATCACACGGCGCTGTCACCGTATAGTTTCATGACGTCCCACAACGTCATTGTTTTTCAATGCCCGCTTCTTGTAAATCGTATACTTATTTTGATGAGATTCCTGGAGCTGAGAAAGGACTAAAACCTGTCTTTTTTATATGACTTTACAATATTATGAACAGCGGTTTACAATGAATATAATATTTCAAATGGATTTATACATTATAGGAGAGATCCTTGCTTGATTGTATTTTTACTTTGGGGAGCAACACATAATCAACTTCGTTTTTTGACATAATTGATTTTTCACACTTTGACTTCAAATCGACATTAACTGTGCATCCCTTTTCTTTCTGAATCTATTTTGATTTTTGAATACAAGTACATTAAAAAACAAGTAATCTGGAGGCATATTATTTCTCTATTGCCAATTTAAACATTTCTTAGGTTAATACCAGTTTTTCAGGGACAAAATTTCATAGAATGTTGGAAAAAGAATCCCCTCCCCCTTTTTGACGTCATTTCCTATGTCTTATTTGCTTGGACACTCCATGCAAAATTTTACGATAAAATTTCATAAAACTCCCAGAATAAAGTAAAAATTTTTATATTTTGTGGAACAATTTATAACACATACCTGAATTAACGAGATTTTCGGATGTCAAATGTTTATCAACAGCTCAGTTACACATAGGTCGCAAAAACGTCGTGTTCGAGGTTGCACTGCCTGGACATTCCATAGCTTACAAAAACATTACTAATTTATTAAAGATAAAATCTATGATTAATGGTTTATTCTTTCGATAGAAAAGATGATACATACTAGATATTTTAAAATTCATTGATGTACCTAAAGCGGTTTTAATTTTATGACGCTAGTCCAAGAACTTTTTGAACTCCCGCGTAATTTATAAAATTAGGATTCGTTTGATACGAAAACTCCAAACTCCCATATGCATGTACAAGAATATTTAGATCATAAAGTACTCCAAGCTCATGTAAGTTTTTTTTGGTAGTTTGGTTCTCTGAATTGGACTCTTTGACTTTTGAGTTTAACTTTTAGATAGCATTAACTTTGACCATTACTTTTGAATGGTTGGGTCTTAGGTCTTAATAATAATCAGATATAGCCGTCGACACAAGTCCAATTTTCAGGTAACAGCATTGTTATCTCTTAACCTTGGGGTTTGATGTGTATTTGAGGAACTTAAACCTTTGCCGTAAGCTGTCATACCGGAGCATCAGTATTTCATAAACACATCTTGTGCTTTGGCAAAACAGGGTCAAACTCCAAAAATAAGATCAAGTATTTTTGTACCCAAAGAAAGATCTTCTCATAATATACATTATATATACATGAAAATTATGCATGCCAAAGCTCCAATATATCAAAATGTATGGACAGTTAAAGTTTTGACAGACAACCTGCCTTACAGCTAGACAGACATAAATACACACGGACTGACAGGGCAAATCCCTCCCCCAGCCTTTTATCAACACATTAATTTTTAGGAATTTCCAAAACGTTTGTTTAAAAGCTGGTCCCTTCCCCACTTTATTTGTAATATATGCAAATCAGGGTAGTAATTTATGAATAGAATTTGGTTATGAAATAACCTTCGACCTAAAACATCCTTCCACAAAATATAATTTTTGAGATAGGTCAATTTTTCTTTTTTAATCAATTTGTTCGTCGATTTTTTTTTGTTATCTGGTTGACTGCACCCCACACCTCCAAAAGGATAATACTTGCCTGAAGTATAACTAAAGCATGTCTGGCTGCATATATAATTAGAAACATGATATTCCTTGAAAGAATAAAATCTTATTTTTACATTTGAAAAGTGGAAAGGACATTGAAGGACATTTAAAAAGTCACGTTACTAAAATTATTTTTGAATTTTACATAGATCGTAATATTTTTTTAAAACTTAAGATATTAAATACTTTTAACCACCATCTTTTAATCTAACAAGCTTTTCGAAAAGATTATTTCTACCAATACTCTCAAATATCTTACGATGGTCCACAAAGCAACAATGGGTTTTTCCCATTTGAGAGATGTTTATCAATGATATGTATTGCAAAATTTCGAATAATTTAAGAACACCTGATCTAAATCTAACTGTGCATAAGTTAAAACAAAATTGCATCGGTCTATTTAGGAAATCAATACACTAGTTTGTTCGGTAGTCTACATTCAAGATTGTTCAAATCATGATCATCAGGGGATAGGAAGGACCGTTTTCCATGAGAATATTGTGACATTGAAATTGGTAAAAGAAGGGTAAGTTATAAAATATCTTCTTCAAATCAATGATTAGTCATGTTAATTCAGAAGCATCCTCAGTTATTTGGATTATTTAAGTTTGTTCAATCATGTTCTATAGGAAAAGGGCAAGGCCACAATGTGCTCAGGTTGTCCATGGGTCTCTTGTTAGCTCACCTGAGCCGAAGGCTCAAGTGAGCTTTTCTGATCACATTTTGTCCGGCGTCCGTCTGTCCGTCTGTCTGTCTGTCTGTCCGTAAACTTTTCACATTTTCGACTTCTTCTCAAGAACCGCTGGGCCAATTTCGACCAAACTTGCCACAAAGCATCCTTGGGTAAAGGGGATTCAGGTTTATTAAAATAAAAGGCCATGCCCTTTTTCATTGGGATATAATTGAGAATTAGTGAAAATTTGCAGGTATGTTTTAAAAATCTTCTTAAAAATCACTGTGCCAGGAAAGTTGAAACTTATGGGGAAACATTCTCAGGTAGTGTTGATTCAAGTCTGTTCAAATCATGTCCCCCGGAGGTAGGGTGGGGCCACAATGGCCGACCAAAATTTTATATAGAAATATATAGGAAAATTCTTTAAAAATCTTCTTCTCAAGAACAGCAGAGCCATAATTGCTCATATTTATATGGAAGCATCCCCTGGTAGTATAGATTCAAGATTGTTCAAATCATGACCCCTGGGAGTAGGGCGTGGCCAAAAGGCTGACCAAGGTTTAACATAGAAATATATGGGAAAATTCTTTAAAAATTTTCTTCTCAAGAAAAGCAAAACCATGATTCATCATATTTATATGAAAGCATCTTCAGGTAGTGTAGATTCAAATTTGTTAAAATCATGACCCTCGGCGGTAGGGCGCGACCACAATGGCCGACCAAAGTTTTACAAAGAAATATATAGGAAAATTCTTTAAAAATCTTCTTCTCAAAAACAGCAGAGCCATAATTGCTCATATTTATATGGAAGCATCCCCAGGTATTGTAGATTCAAATTTGTTAAAATCATGACCCCCGGGGGTAGGGCGGGGCCACAATGGCCGACCAAAGTTTTATATAGAAATATATAGGAAAATTCTTTAAAAATCTTCTTCTTAAGATCAGCAAAGCCAGAATTGCTCATATTTATATGGAAGCATCCCCAGGTAGTTTAGATTTAAGTTTGTTCAAATCATGACCCCCAGGGGTAGGGCGGGGCCACAATGGCTGACCAAAATTTTATATAGAAATATATAGGAAAAATCTTTAAAAATCTTCTTCTCAAGAACAGCAAAGTCATAATTTCTCATTATTTATATGGAAGCATCCTCAGGTAGTGTAGATTCAAGTTTGTTCAAATCATGACCCCCAGGAGAAGGGCGGGGTCATAATGGCCGACCAAAGTTTTATATAGAAAAATATAGGAAAATTCTTTAAAAAATCTTCTTCTCAAGAACAGCAGAGCCATAATTGCTCATATTTATATGGAAGCATCCCCAGGTAGTATAGATTCAAGTTTGTTCAAATCATGACCCCCTGGAGTAGGGCGGGGCTAAACTTTTGGATTCAAATTTTTCAAAAGTAAACCAATTACTACTTTTTCCTAGCCACAATGCTCGGGTGAGCGATGTGGCCCATGGGACTCTTGTTTAATTAGAATATAGACACCACGTATAGAGAATCATGACCTGAATGAAAACTTAAGATATATATTCTTGTTACACTTGTTACACTCATGTTAAAATACTCATTTAACAAAAAATCTTTTCTTTCTAGCGATTTTCTAGTATATAAACATTACAACTTTTTCAAGAGTTAAAGTAATTTCTAGTCTATCAAATGGGGCGTTGATATCCTATTCTTTATCTCAATAAAAAATCTTAATATGTGTATTTTTTCCTCAATTATTTTGAAAACGTTAAAAAGGCTCCCTGGTCTACAATTTTTAACTCAGATATTTTAAACGACTACTTTGACATTCTCACTTTATGTATGTTTTTTATAATCCTTTTTACATCTATAATTGTTAAATTGTCTGTAACATGCATTGAAAATACAAGATATCTCTTTGTTAATTGTAAATAAATCTTTCGTAAAACCAAGCTAAACCGTACCATTCTTAAGATGTTGTTGATTATGTAAACTGTATGTATACACAATGGCCATGGGTTAAAACCAAGTATTGTTCGGGTTTACGGAATTATCCGTGGTGAAATTTAGTCTGAAATATCAGACAATGAGTCAAATTACGACCAATCTAATATGCTAATTTGGCTGTTTTTGTAGTATATAAATCACATATGCATGCATGAAGGACATCTATTCAAAGAAATCTGAAACCAGAATATTTATGACTTGTTTCTATTTAATACACCTACAAATCTGGAAAAACCCAAATGTAAATATCATTGTAATTTAAAACATTTCTTCGTGTAACATATTTATTCAGTTTGAAATCAGACATAAATTTAGAAACAAAGTCTGCGTTTTCTTGAATGTTGCTATATATTACCTCCTAGATTGAGAAATTTTGTTTGAAAGATAATAGCCTAGGCGTTATCCGAGGCTTTCATTTTTCAAACAACATTTCGAGACCGAGGAGGTTATTCTGCATCATTCAGGACAACATGGATTTTATTGACGATTTGACCTTTCGAGGATTCTTTTTGCACTGAAATCCGTGTCCTAATAAAAAAATTACATATTTAACGTTTTCCCTCCAATATTTTTATTCAAATAAAGCATCGAATAAAATAAACTATTAAGTCTATCTTAAAAAGGGACACTTTGAAATTGTGATTGAGAAAAAGATTCAAATTGCTTCGCATAATCAATAATTATTATTTGACTTTCTGCACTCATAAAATGTGATTTTCTTGGCATTGAAAATTTGATGAGCAAGAAACTTATTTTTAAGTCTTACACTTTTACAGAATTTAAGCAATTAGGTTAATGTTTTCTTAAATATTCAGAAAAGAACATCTAAAGTCGGGGTATATGATGTAAATTTTTATATAGTATGAGAAATGTGTCAATTTTATGTTAAATTTGGCTCAGCTTTTTCCTGGACTTTCAGGAATATACGATGGGTTATCAAAAAGTTCGTGGACTGAGGCTATAAAATTAGCATTATGAAGTATGAGCTTACAAATTTTTTTAAGCGAAGGATATGGAAATAACGAACAGTATTCAATCTCAACGTCCATTAAACAATATACAAAATAAGAGCAGAGCAAACACGGACCTCCGAAACATCAGAGGTGGGATCAGGTGCCATGGAGGAGTGAGCATCCCCTGCTGACCGGTCACACCCGCCGCGTGCTCGTTGTAAGCAACTTAAAATGACAAAAAAATAAAGAAATGTTGAAAATTTTAGCTTGATACGTTTATTAATTTTAAAATTATTAAAGAATAAAAACGACATTATATCATCACCCGTCGCCGTTTAGTTTTATGACATCGACAATGACATAATTTTTCAATGTCTGCTTTTTCTACCTCGTAAACTTATTTTGATGAGATTCCCTGGAGCTGAGTAGGGACTTCAATCCGTCTTGTTTATATGACTTTACAATGTCATGAACAGCAGCTTTCAATGCATAAAATATTGCAAATGGATTTATACAATGGGAGAGATCCTCGCTTGATTGCTCGTGACAAAGTTTACAAGAAAACGCCTAAAAGTGGCATTTTTACATGTAGCATCGTTATCGGCGATTTTAGGTATGTGCGACGCCTTGAACAAGAAAGATATTTACACACGTAAAAGATATTTTCAAAGAAAGTCTTCCTTCAATATAATTTTTGTAAAATCATTTGATCATGTTAAAATATTTCAATGTGTGTGCATATTTCCATATCTACTTTATGAAAAAGTTGTCATTTCTTCCCATATCGTTCATTGTGTTTACAATGCAACAAATGTACGGCCAACCAGACGCGTAAAAAATTCAACGTTATTCTAAGAAGTTCGGGGCATTAGTTATTTCAATAAAACCAACAAAAATTTTTTTTTTATGTATGTTGAGTACAAATTATCAAATAGACAACAAAAATAATATTGATATTTCTTTAAATTAATTTTATCGATCAATTAACATGAATAACTTATTTATATACAAAGAAAAAAAAAATAAATAAAATAATAAAAAGCCTAAATAAAAATAAATAGTAAGAAAGTTTTGAATCAACATCTTATTTATATAGTCAAAACATGATATTGTTTTTTTTTTACCTCAACTATTCTATTTTTTTAAAAAAAATATTATAATAATTATTTCCTTTTTATTTTAATTTACTAGTTAAAACATTGTGATTGCTTTTCAGGACTGTACAGATAGGAAGTTTCAAAATACATATTTTTAGTATTGAGAAAGCGGCATGTGTCATTGCTACCTTCGTAGTTTGTAATACAGTCAAGGTTCGTATACCTGTGTAGTTGTATTTCTTCTCGGAAAGATCTCAAAAAAGTACACTGTTCCACTTGAAATTGATTTTTTATCGAAGAGGCAAAAGACTAAAAAGTTATACGATTACTCGGTATACTTTACTGATTGTACCCTTCCCCCTCAATGATATCAAAACAAGATTCCGATATTTTACCTGTGTGGCGCAGTGGTTAGATCATTTGCCCATGAGTTGCAGAGTAAAGTGCAGAATATCCTTAAGTAAAGGGTTCAAATCTCACTTGGGAATCGAGACATAAGATTTCCAATATAAAAAAAAGGTTCTCGAAAGGGTAGATAATAAAATCAAACAAACAAACCTGTTCATTGAATTTGTGTATCTCCTCAATGGCCAGTTACATGAATTCGTATTGTTTTCTTTAAGATTTTTATGTTTAATTTTAAAAACCTTATAATTATCATTATGCCTTTTGAATTTTTTAACAATGTATTGTTGGCAGTATTTACACGATCTTCCCTTTCTGATACTAGAATTTGTGTACATGTTAATAGGAAAAGGCCATCGATTTCAATGGAGAGAAAATTAAAATTGATTGATAGATTGTTTTCAATGTTCCTGTTGAGAATTTTTCTTTATATTGAGATACCACCACTTGCAGATGAAGGGCAACAGATTCTAACCTATACTCGGCGCTTACGGCAATTGACCAGAGAGAAATCTTTTTCGTGCCATCTCCTACTACACACGGAACCTCAGTTTAAACGAAGGACCGGTCGCCACGTCCCTTGGTGGGATTCTATCACTCGACGTAAGGATTGACATTAAAAAAATGCGGGCGACACTTTGGCTATAGAATCATAAATTAAAATTCATAAATATAAAAAAAAACATAAGCCAATATGTCCTTTCACTACGTACCGGTATTTCTGCACTTCAAATATGATCATGCGATGCAAAATTCTAATGTTCATATTGCAAAATTATGCTGAATAATACAGATGTTTTTTTTTGTTTTTTTAAATAGTTTCCTTCTTAAAATGATAATTGATAAAATCCAATAAATACTTATCATTTTTCATATTTTCATCTGCCAGTGATTTGAATTTTATAAATGATTATGACAAATTTTGACAAGACTTTGAATTAGAGATTTAATCAAGTCATAAATCATATGTATACATATACTAGAAATAAACTTCTAATTTTTCTAAGTTATATTTACAAAGTTATTATGGGAAAGGAGTGCATTAACGGACAGACTTATTGTATAAGAGAAATTTGATTTTTGTCAACAACCACGTCCCTCAATACCATGTTTTTGTTCAAATGTTAAATATTTATGCGCCCGAATTTATTTGGGGCGTATATTGTTTTTGTCCTGTCTGTCTGTTTATCTGTTTGACTGTCATAACTATTGAACCGTTCGAGATAGAGACTTCATATTTGGAATGCATACTCCACTAACTAAACACTTTCAACTGACACCAAGGTCAATGACCTTGAGACCTTGACTTTGACCTATATGCTAAAAATAGTTTTTTTTCGAACTTTTGCTCCAACTTTTGGAGCATACTTCACTAGACTTTATATTTGGTATGCATACTTCACTAGACTTTATATTTGCTATGCACTCTTCACTAGTTAAGTGCTTTCAAATGACACCAAGGTCAAAGACCTTGTGACCTTGAACGTAACCTATATGCTATAAATAGCTTTTTCGAACTTTGTTGCCGCCGGGCACATAGAGTTTAACAAACATATCTTGTTTTCTTTATTCATAAAAATATAAAGTTTAACAAAAAAAAATCGGAAAAAAAATGTATTAAAAAAACTAACGATTGCTTTGTTTGGTAAACAACAACAAAAACTGATCTAAGGGAATAAGTTTTTACAAAATGGTTGCTATGGCAACGGACTTGCCTATCAATTTAATATAATAAGTACAAAATCATCTTAGGGTATCCAAAATATAAATATTTATGGAAGATTTTATAGATGCTACCAAAATCACATATCTCTTCATTGTCAATAAAGCAATAATTTAAGATATAATGGAATAAGTTTGAATACAGTTTCCATGGTAACGGAATGCCTATTAAATTTAAAATATATTTTCTTAGTAAAATAGTCACTTTGACATATCCCAAAGTATACATACTATCATTAACTTAAGACAATATAGTTTGTATCAAAATTAAAGATCGGTTAAATGACAATAGATGGCAGTAGATGCCAGATTTAGAGGTCTGAAGGTGAATGTTTTTGACGACGATTTCCATGGCAACGGAACGCCTGATCAAATTAAATTATATATTTTTAGTAACATCCTTGCTTTATCCCTCTCCATAGTAAAGATAAACATTTTCTGAGCGGGGGCCTTAAATGGCCCTTACCCTATATACTTCTTTTAAAATAAAGGTCAAGACGACTCTAACACACAATATCAAACGTATTTAACCCCTGGCGTGACTTTTAAAACCTTTCTTATTCTAAAAAATAAGATATAAGTTTATGTAAATCTACTCTTTATCAAATCAAAACATGCAAAATGCAAATGATTTTTGAATTGACTACTATCTCTGTTGTTTTTTCAACCCTTACATGAAATGTAATGCATATGAATGTTTTGCACTAATTTATAGATAGTCTACGTCTTAGTTTTCTTAATGATTTGAAAAAGAAAATCATATTTTTAAAATATATCTTTCTTTTCATTCTCTTAGATAGTTCACAGTTACAAAAAACAACAGACTACATTAATTTCAAAAATATAGAATTAAAGAAATGAATTTGAAATGTCCTCATACTAAAATTTTATATCTAACTAGGTCTTCATCCATGATTTAAATATGAAAGCATGGAGAAAAAATACACTGTGTAATTCATGGACTGGACGCTTGGAGTGGAGGTTGGAGTCAAAATTTGGAGTCTATTTATTTTAAAAAGAAGTATGGAAAAAATATTAAAGAAAATGCATAAGTATAAAGACTTGTAACCGAACGGATGGAAAATCAACAGACAGTGATATATGTATTTAGAACTTTAAAAAAAATCATTAGTGAATATATAGACATAATACTGATAAGAAAACACCAGTTCCTTAAAAATGTAAGGAAACTGTACAACATAATTAATCAACAGATAATTTCGGCCTTGCTGGTTGTTTAAATACTGTTTATTGATTCCGAGGATCGTTATGACTGTTGCTTGTTTTTACGGCCCAATTAGTTAAACAAAATGGAGTTGGTGTTAGGCGGTTTAGTTTTACTTCACGATTTGTGGATGATGAGATATAAAGAATATCACACTTCTGGTTTGATCTCGGCCCTGGAATCAGCCCAGGCCCGGAGGTTATGATACTTCATACTTTCAAAGCTTCGTTTTACATAGTGCCATTGTGCACATCATATATTAATTACTTTTTGGTCTTCCAGAGCAAAACATGAACTTTGGCATTATAATCATATGGAAGGCGGGTATCATTTTTTAAGTTCAGTGTTCACAGTACTTCTCTTGTTTTCTATTGCATTACTACAGTATTTTATTTTCAAACTAACGATAAGTATCAAAACTTATCTTGTTCCATGATTAGTCATGTTGTGAGGGGATAACATCCCACCGAAGGTCACCACATCACACACGTATGCAGTTCATAAATCAGCATATAGGGAAAAAACAAAAGATAAAACCATGGAAATTTATATATAGTAATATTATGGACTATTTAAAAGATGACACGTTTATTTTATGTTATGATTGTTTTCCTGTATTATATATGTTGCTTTAATTTTGATTATCCCCTGATTAAAAATCTGAGGGAGTATAAAGTGATAGTTTGTCTGTCCGTCCGAACGTCATGCTTTGGGGTATCCTCCTATTATACCACTCAATTGAATTTAATGAGACTTTCAAATTTTTTTTTTTGTTTTTACATTCAAATAGAAATTACTAAGTAATACATTTTCTAGTAACTTTTAAATAAAGCAACCTATATATTTTCTGAAATGTAAAATCTTAAAGTATTTAATTACGTAAGGTAAAATTACCACGAATAAGAATCATAATTACCAAATATCAAAAATGTGGGTTTTACCACTTTTTTACTACCCAGAAATACAAACAGATTTACTTTTAATACCTCCATAACAGAGAATTTAATATTAAAACAATGTATGTAGTGAATTAGTTTTTAGTAATACTGGTCAATTTTATTTAATAGAAATAGTTTTTAAAGTATTACAGCTGCCTGATTGTCGTTTACAATTTTCAAATTGCTTTGCCTCCTGGTACAGTTTTGCTTGATATAAAAAAAAAATTGTACACACGTAGACACACAATTCTTTTATTGTAGTACTTTTATATCAATAAACAGCGTTTCAATGGTAACAAAATTTTGAATTTTAATATTAAGGGGACCGTCTTAAGAATTTTAACGATTTTAACAAAACACGGATATATATGCAATTATGCAATATGTTCAACACCATGCCACACATTAAAAATACAAATGTAATCGTTACAAAAATTAACATCTATAAAGCGTTGGTCGAAGGGAGACGAGGAAGAATATTGTTAAACACAATAATATTCCTTAGTTAAATGCTAATTTGATTTGATGTCATCAGAATCATTAGTGAAATGCCTTGCCTTGATATTAAGACTTAGGTTTTTTCTCATTGGAAAAATGCCATGTACACATGTAATGCCCAACCGATTTTGATATCAAATTGGCCACCATCTACTAGAGTTTTTCATAAAATAAAGTTACTTGCCTGCAGGTTCCAGCAATTTGAATCTGAGAATTCTCAACACCGTTATGCATTTGAATATCAATATCACTAATTCATCATTGGTTTGCCCAAGTTTTTCTGAAGTCAATAACGACAGCAAAATACACTATATTGAAGGCGAGGTATACAAATATAACGGACACCTGTTTATTAATAAATCAGTCAGGATATGCAGATATTTCACTAAATGGTATAAAGAAAAAATAAAATAAAATCATTATATTTTTCAAAAATGGTTTTGTTAAATTATCATTAACGAAATAATTGTGATGAGGGTCCTCCCTGTCACTGGCACTGGTTAATAATGACGATTCTTTTTATTTACAAAGTTTATTTACATATTTACAACAAATTATATATTTATAAGAAAGCACGTCAATATTCACAATAAAAAGACACGTCCACACTCATTGACTTTCAGACTTGTTCTCCCTCTCTCTCTCACACATGTTCCCAGGGCATGCCCATCTCAAATCTTTTTTTCACCACTTTCTCACACAAATCAACTTAATGCTCACTTTCATCTCTTAAACACTATCACGCACAATAAACAACGATAACAGAAATGACAAACAAACAAATTATAAATCCATACTCACTCACTTGCTTTCTCTCTAACTAACTAAAATAAAACTCTTGGAAACAGGGCTATAACGCCTGAGCCGCGCACCTGCAATCCATCACTCTCTCTCATTTACAATTAATTAACAAAAAAGAGCGATTGCTCTGTGACATAATGACTACTATCAAAGAGTGAAGATAAATGAGGCTCCACTGTAGTAACGTTGTTCAACACATTTCATGTGGAAAAGTGGAAGATCAATACTTATATGGTTCCTGTGTTATTGATGGTTTTATTATTCTTTATTTGCTTTTAACACATACGTATTATCACAATTTTCTTAAAGTATAATACAGAAAAACAGATTGGTGTAGTATGGCGCTTTTATACATGAAAACAGCGCCTAGTTTATAGCACGAATTCGCTTCTATTCATGAAACATAACAAGCTTTGTAACACATAATAAATGCAAATATAGAGATATATAGCTCAGTGGCGTGAACTGGTTCACATCATAGGTGCTTATACCTTTAAATCTAACAGGTCTTTGATTTTTTTCTTGCTCCCTTCAATGATTTTAAGACTGACTTGTAACGTATTCTCTATTTAAACATGTTAAACAATGGTTGCGTAACAAGAATATTAATAAATCGCCATTCGATATTTTAGTTTTTGAAGAATTGGAAGGCCACTAACACTTACTATTGTGGGGACACAAGCATATGGGTATAGTAGTTGTGTTTTAAAAGTATCCTATATATCGGCACGAAAAAAGAAAGGAAAAAAGAAGTCATTTATTGAGAGATCCATTTGTTGACTGTTGCCGGTAATCTGTATATAAGATATTGTTGAATGATATGGAGGAAAAAGTTATTGATGGTTTCGTAATTAGTGATCTCGGAAAAAGAAGGGATAACAAAAGAAGGTTTTACAACGATGTGAGCAGGAAAATGAAAGAAGATGCCAAAGATGCCTATAAACGTCTGTTTAAAAATAAAACAACCTATGTTTTTAATTTTGGTGTGGGAGTAGGTACTCTTGTTAAAGGATCAAAGATGAACAGTAGGCCTGGTTTCAACAGAGATCTTTGTCTGAGGATAGATCTTCAGGAGACATTTACTGAAAAGATAGAGGGAAGGAATTCCGAGGTAGAGTTTGCAAATGTCCAAATTCAGCTGAACGAGAAGATAAGACCATCGACCATCGCACAGGTTCATTTTGAGTGTGGAAAAGAAATTCCAAAGAAAGTCGCGGAGGATGCTTTTGAGAAAAGTATGCAGATCAAGAAAATTATGTACGTCTTTGAAAACAAGTAGATTCCGTGCCCTGGTTTGTTCTACACTTGATTTGGTGTTTAATTACAAATCTAGAAAACAATGAATGTTGTTAGTACTTGCTATAGGATATGATACTTTTTAAGTATGACATCAAGTTTATTGTTTTCTTTTGGTGTTAAAATAATTTTTACTTCATGGTTTAGTTTTGACTGATATTTGATTTTTAATAAATATTGATACACATTTTTTGTTTGTCTGCAATCAAAGCCGTATATAACACTTTCAAGGAAGATTTAATTGTACCACTAGTTGATTTACAACATGGCAATATCGGCTATTTTCTCTGTAATCATTTACGGGTAAAGCATGTCAAAAGTCTAAAAAATCTAACCAAATATGACTCAAAGCATTAACATTCAATACGGGATGTAATAATTGATTTGAATACTGATATGAAGGAGCAGAGTATTGGTGTCATACTGTGTGTGTATAGCTTAATAGTGTATTGAGAATGAAATATTTCTTTTCATAGATATAGATTTATCAGAGATAACGTATAAATAAGAAATCAGCAACAACTAATTCGATAAATTAATTGCAATACACGGCCATTCTTTCTTTAATATTGAAGGCTACCCATCTCTTGTCTGCAACTCTTATACCACAAAATAAAGGATCATTCTCTATAAGGCCGTTTTGCGGCCTACAATGACTTCAAATTTTCAGATAGTATTTTTTCCCTTAAAAATTGCATGAATAACTAGGCTTATGTTCCAATTTAATGATAAATATTGGTTGGTTAATGATACAATAGTATTTTAAATGATAAAGGGTCACAAAGTAGGGTACTATCGGTCCGTATTAGCATTAGAGTAATGGGAAAACACAAAAGGGTGGCTGTGTTAGATAACTCCTACGCATGTCATAACCATCTTTAACCAACACCAAAATTTGCAGGTAAATTTCTTATAAACATAAAAAGTGACTACCAAATTATGAATTTGGTTAAAGGTGGTTATGACATCTAAATAAAAACTTTTCACTTCATTTTTACGATATTTGAAGAAAAAGCTAACTACTCACAATGAAGGATATCAACTTATGTAGATTATTTCTTTTTATAAACTTTTGGTTATATTACAATTTTCTGTTGATTTACTAAGGTTTTTATCAGCCATGCATATTTACTAAAAAAAGTGAACTTTTTACTTAAAAATCTAAAAATCAAAGGACTGAAAAGACTGGATGTCATGAAATTACAAGAAGAGACGTTTCTTTGAAATGTCTAATAAGTAGTGTTGGCAAATCGGACGATTTTTAGTAACCTGTTACTCGCTTAATCTTCCGATCGAGTACCCGGTTACTCGGATGATTTTTTTTTGTTATAGTTTCTGTATTCATTATCAATTTCATCCTTTAACATATTGATAGAATGAGATAAATGTTACATATATGAACTTTATTTACAAATACAAACTCCAAAAACACAACATCTTCGATGAATTTTTATTTTAAATGTTTCTTGAAACGGGGAATTAGTTTTTGTTTATGAAAATAATTTTATCGACATCCAAAGAAGAAATTTTTGGCGATCGAGGAGAATTAACATACCATGTAACACTTTGTAATTTTTGTTGAGTTTCATGCAAGTCACTGATTATCCAATTATTTTTCAATCTTCGGTGATTTAGCATAACGGGATATTTGTAGTCCCACCCGTATACGAAAACTCCGATTCACATTAATTGCAATTTGACAGATTTTGAGTCAGCTATTCTTTAGCAATATTTCTACGCTTTATATATTTGCGGCGGCATCTTAAATTGATAAAGTATGTTCCTCTGATAAACACTGGTCTAAATGAGGTAATTACAACTCGGGTCTTCAAAACGTGTACCCCCTGGCAATTAAAGCCATCAATTAAACTAATCAAAACAAATCGTTCCTATTTTTGTTCAACACTAGACCAAGCCTAACGGTAATTACCGTAAATTAAGGAAATGTGTCAATTTACATTTTAAAATAGCATAAAAATTCTTTTATTCGTATTTACTATGAAAAATGTATTTTTATCCGAGTAACCGAATAGCAGTTTTACTAACCGATACTCGCATCGTTCGACGGTTAACCGGTTAACCGGGTACTCGTTGCCAACACTACTAATAAGAATTAAGAAATAAGAACTTTTAATCGAATATAAGGTGTGAATATGAGTTATCTTTTATATTTATAATAATAGTTTAGTATATCTATGTATGCTATTTCTTTGAACTTCGTTATGAGTTCTGCAAATATTCTTTGTATTTCCTTATGAGTACTGTATATGTTCTAGAAATAATGAAAGCAATCTTTGTTGAAGTGGTAACATGCATTTATTAATTTGTATTATTGACTTTTTTCCTATGGGTACACATAAAATTTTTGTATGGACATTCCGTATCATTTGATCCATATTTTGTTAACTGGGTCTTAATATTGAGAGGACTCATCGACATAAATTACGATAACATTAGTCGTAATTTTTTTTATATAGACACTTCCGTATCATTTGATCCATATTTTGTTAACTGGGTCTTAATATTGAGAGGACTCATCGACATAAATTACGATTAGTCCTGTCTTAGAAAATAAACTGGTAAAGTGGAGAGGGATTCCTAAATGTATTATGGGATTGATAAATGAATGTTGCATTACCCCATTTAAGGATTTTTCAACCAGATAAAGAAATCATCCACTTAAGGTCAAGTGTTTATGCATAGTTGCATTAATAACCACAGCACAACGCAGGACGGGACCCTTTTTTGTAAAAAAAAGATAATATCCAAAACACCGATGATGTTTACTTTAAATGTTAAAAACTTAGGTAGGGAACAGTCACTATCCGTGCTAATTTAAAACAAGTTGTTAACGCTGTACTGTGAAAGAGACTGAATTTAACCTACAGGTTTCAAGAGTGGGAAAGGAGCATTAAACCCTAAGAGTCCATTTTGTACCTGGGATGTTGAAGAACTCTAAAGTCTGTATACTAGTATACACGAAAACTTCAGAATCTGATATGCATAGTTGAAGGAACTGTTAAAATTCTGCTCCATTTTATGTTGTGCCGTTGGACACGAGGGGGGGGGGGTCTCCACATTTATACAAGTAAATACATAAAGTTTAGAAGGCATTTTTAATTGAATATATCGTGCAGCACGAGTAATTGAATAAAAGCAAAGCCATTTTACGACGCTACCGATTTAACATTTTACTAAGAGATGTATATTTTAATGCAACCGCTCTGAGTTATATGTATTGACTATTAACATGTATATGGATAGTCAACGTGTACTTGCAATGATATTCTTATGTGTTAATTCTTTATTTTTTGCAATTGTTGAATTTCTTTTCTTAATTGCTACTTCAGTTTTATGTAATCACAATCAAAATCCATTCAGTGCTTTTAACATTTAATACATAACTTTGAGAGTTCAATAGAAACTTAGAAACCTCATTTCTAACATGGCTACTTTATGCGTAAAATAAGTACCTTATCTATAGGAATGATATATAATTACAATATAATTATATATGATATAATACTTTTCAATAAATTGCAAATGAAACTTTTTTCAGCACCATACAGTGTGAATTTCGTAAAGATTTACGTTCAAAATATGAAAAATGTGGATGCATTAGAATTTTTGTCATGAAAAATATCTTAATCCTTAAATTTAAAAAATCTTCGAATTTATTACTTAGGTCGTATGTATTTCCGACATAAATAAACAATTTTGGATCATTTACATTCAGACCCATGCATAGAAACTTAATTTAAATAGACCTACCCTCAATTTTTCTTTAACCGACAGCCATTTTTTTTATCTCTAAATCACGTGACTTAGATGATCGATGTTGAAAAACAAACATCAAAATCATGAACTAATATGATTATAGTTATATAAAATCACATTCTAAAGTGATTTTATCGTAGGCCGAAAAATGGCCTTATAGAGAATGAACCTTTAATTATACTTTTACAGATTCTTTATTTCATAATACCATGGTACAACTTGTATTTTACTTTTAGATATGACACATAATTTGGGTCTACGGCTATTAGGAGCGAATAATTTTTTGTAAAAATATGTTGAAAAAAGTTAGAAAAACTCTATTGGTAATGTATTAAGATGGCATTTTAAAAATACGGAAAAATACTAGTAAATTGAGAAATGGTGCATCTCTTTGTGCGCAATAAATGCAGTGTTTATCGATAGATTTTTTTCAGTGGATTGACCTGAAGCGTAGCGTTCTGTTTGTTCATCTCAATAAGATATCAATTAAAAGAAACTTACCATTTAATGAATTTAAAGATTACAATTTTAATTGATAAAACTATCTTAGTTTTTATAACTTAGAATTCAAGGTACATTTTCTATAGCTTTAAGCATAATGGTTCAAATGGTCTTTTAAAAAACAGAATACCAATGAGTTGTTTTTTTTTAAACGTGGAAAACCCGTATTGTTGGACCAGAATATCAATAACAGAACATCTATTTAAAGGCTGAGAAACATTTCCCGAAAAAAATAATATTATGAAGTTGTTTGCACAAAAGCAAAATCTTGGAATAAATAGGTTGTAAAATCGAAGGTCATTGCATGCCAAAAGCGGAATATTAAAATAGGTTTCGGTTGACTTTAATACTCATTATTCCATGCATTCAAAGGACTGTTACAAATCATGTTATGAATTTTTTTTATTCATTTAGTAAGTTAAAATAATTAATAAAGATATATCACTCAATTAGATTAACTAACATTTTCAGGTGATCGTATATAAATGTAGAAGTTTTACAAACAATGCCTATAAAGTACTTTGTAATATAAACTTTTAATGTATTCATGAAAAATAAGCAGTTCAAGATATGGTAATTATTTTCAACTTCAAATGGAAAAAAGAACTTAAACCATTAATCTATTTTCTCTAGGAATGTGGGTAAATATAAATCTTTCAATTTTTAATGTTATTAAAAGAAAACACAAAGAATTTATATGATAAAAAAACATATTATTGGCACACAGGAAAAATTGGTATATATGGGTATAGCGAAGGTCATCGAATTTCAAAAACGGAAATTGCATGCTTGATGATTGCCTTTGTTAACAGAATATCAAGGCGTTGTATTGATTTGAAAAAAAAACATAACGTTATAGGCATGCAGAAACAAAAATCAAGTCGATAATTGAAGGTTATTGCATTTGAAAAGCAGAATACTGACAGATCATTTTCTCCTTTTTGTACTTTATAAATTATGTCCATTGTAAAATATCTTTAAAGTTTTCTTTACATGTACTGATCCTTTTTCTTTGTGTCGATTTTATATCGATTGATATATTTGTTTCAGGGAGAATTACAATTTTTTTTGACGTTATAATTCATTTAGCTGGTTAAAAATCTATTTTCAATAAAAAAAGATCAATACCCTGGTAAATATTATACAATTCACAGAAAATAATAGAAGCCATAGGTAAACATGAGTCCTCATTCCTACAGTTTAAAATAGGTTGATTTTACTTTTTGAGTGTGTTTAAAATATTTCACAAAATAAATAACTGAGTATTATATTTAATGATTCTGTCAGAAAAGTGTTAAATGTCAAACAGGGACTGATCTCAGAAACAGAAATAGTAATTTGATATAAAATTTTAATTCAGCATTATTTTGACAGATGTTGGTGTACAAAGACATGTCATTATTAATCAAACGTATCTTGGTAAATATTTTTCATTATCTTATTCTCTAATTCCAATCATCAGCCAAAAATTCATAATGCGGATTTTCCTTTGAATAAAAAGTGGCAATGGACCAGGTTGGTCATTTAACTTGAACTAACAGGTTCCTATGGAACGCCATCACTGCCTTATAGCATACAACTATGCATTTATTATGTCAGTTTACCATTACGTGATGTGAACATATCTTTACGTTATGTCATTTTTTATGAGATGATGTGAAAATATCTTAACATCATGTCAATGCTGCATTACATGAAGTAAATGCATTCTTTTATTATGTCAGCACTTCATAACTTGAAGTAAAAAATCCATTATTTGAAGTGGTTATGTGTTTACATTGTGTTAAAACTTTATTACGTGAAATGAATGCTTCTTTACATCATTTCATTTCTTTAATATGCGAGGTCAAAATTGCATTATGTCAAGCAAATTGTGTTTTATAATTAATCTTATCATTACATGAAGTCAAAAGTCCATTCCTTTTTGAGAGTGTATATTTCTATTATATCAAAACATTATTACGTGATATGCATTTATCTTTATTTTAAGTCGGAAGCATCATGATGTGATGTGAACAAATCTTACCTTTATGTCAGTGCTTTATTACATGGTGTAAAAAGTGTATAAAATAATGCGAACATATCTTTATATTATATCAACACTTTATTACATTATGTCAAAACTCCATTCCGTGATGTGGATATATAATTACGTTATGTCAACCTTTTCTTATGTGATTTAAAGATATCTTTATATTGTGTTAATTCTTCATCATGTTGATTCCAAAAGTTCATTACCTGATGTAAAAATACATTTTCATTATCGACGACCGTGTTTTAATGACTGGTAAGAGGGGGGGGGGTGCTCCTTATTGATTAGGACGAATTTCAGGCACATAATATCACCCCCCCTCTTTTTTCATATATAACTTTACTATAGAAAATGTCATGTTTATCGAAAGCACATCCCCATCCCCACTTTTTCTTGAAGCATAGTCCACTAAGGGTAATGTAGTATATTTGAGAAAAAAAAATTAGGACTGTTTTTTTTTTCGAGTAGAATTTTTTTTCTGGCTGACCTCCCCTTTCAAAGAAGGAATTAGTAAATTTTTCAACCATTCCAGTGCCAGAATTGTATTACAAAAATCTATATACCAGTTTAAATCAGTTGAATATGCCTTAGCAAGCATGCATGGGCACATATCAGTGGCGGATATGGGAATCTTGAACAAGGAAGGGGGACGGTATATGGTTGGAGACCAAGGGGGGGGGGGCTCCTAGGCTTTATAGTTTTGTAGAAAAAAAGATTTCAACTTAATTCAGCTAATCTTATGCAATGTCCTACAAATTAAAACCAATAAATTTATTAATCTTATGTATATTTTGGTCACTAAAGATGGAAGGACGGGATTCTTGCCCCCAACCCCAAACCCACCGTTGCACGTTTGTTATACGGTGTGTTAACACTTTAATAAAAAGGAGAGGTAGAGACTGATAAAAAAAAACATATGACAATGTTCCTAATAAGATAAGAAGTTTAAGACTTCTATAAAAAAAAAAAATGCTGCTCAACTCATAATATTTGATTTATTTAATTATCAGATTTAAGTAAACGCCATTGAAATTCGAATCTGACTTTAATTCACAGTTACAGTGTGAAGGCATTGCGCTGCACGTTTCAAGATTGTCAATCATTTGTCGCTTTTCGTTTTCATTTAATATGCCATTCCCAAATCGCCGAGAATTTCTTCTATGACTGTTTTCTCTCCCGCCATTTTTAGTGCCTGCGGAACGCGGAAAATACGTTATGCTCATATAAAGGCCGAGGATACCCGTGTTCGTATAACGTAATAGTGAATCGACATAATGTAGAAGAGTGCGCACAGTATGATATGAGCTTTCCACATCTGATCAATACGAAATAGCCTAAGATACATGTATGCTGACAAGAGGCTGAGCATTTTTGACACAATGTAAAGACACAATGACATAACGTAATAACGATTTGTCAAAAAGAAAGGGCAAATTCACATCATGAAATTGATTCACGTCGTCATGTAGCATATTGATGACATAATGTAGTAAAAGAATTGACCATATGTGACAATTTTTTGACATCATATAATGAAATTCTGACATTGTATTATAGCGACTTGATATCAAATTAAAATAAATTCACATCAGGTAATGAATTACTTAGACCAAATAGTAGAGAGTGCACATAATGTAATACTGAGTTGAAATTATATAAATGTATCTTAACACCACGTAAAAATCTTTTGACATAATGTCACAAAGAGCTGATATAATGCAATGAAAGATTGCCGCAATATAATTGACGTGTTAGTAAATGTCATAAAAAAGTTAACATAATGTAAAAGAAAGTTGTCGGAATGTAATAGTAGTGTGTGTAAATGTCATAAAGAGTTGACCTAATGTAAAGGAAAGTTGAGATAATGCAATAGTAGTGTTAGTAAATGTCACAAAGAGATGACATAATGTAATGGAAGGTTTAGACAATGCAATAGTAGTGTGGGTTAATGTCATAAAGAGTTTACATAATGTAATGGAAGGTTGAGACAATGCAATAGTAGTGTGGGTTAATGCCATAAAGAGTTGACGTAATGTAATGGAAAGTTGAGATAATGCAATAATAGTGTGGGTTAATGTCATAAAGAGTTGACCTAATGTAAAGGAAAGTTGACACAATGCAATAGCAGTGCGAGTAAATGTCATAAAGAGTTGACATAATGTAATGGAACGTTGACACAATGTAATCGCAGTGTTCTGCTATAAGGCAGTGATGGCGTTCCATAGGTTCCTCTACTATTCTTTTAACTTTAAAATATTTTTTTCCGTAAAAATTCTTTTATGAATATACATTTATCACTCGCACATCTCAATATTATACTTGCATAAGCATAAGGTAAATAACCAGAAGTTTCTGATGAGACTGTAGCTCTACCGGTTTGTATATATTAGGGATGTCAAAATATAAATTTTTCTTAGTCGAAGATTCTATTGCATAATTCGAACGATGGTCGACTATTCGAGGAATTTTTTTTAAAGCACGGTGTTTTTGAAAGCTTATTAAGTAAAATAAATTGGAAAATTTAAATAAATTGGAAAATGGGAATTGTAAACACACACTACAGCTGTATCAACACCTCCGGTGATGTTGTTAAATACTGTTTCTTCAATCAATAATTGCATTAGGTATCAAAATGTGTTTTTTGTAAGATTATTGATTTTATAATTATCGAAGTTGAGAAAACTTCACTCCTATGCAAATATTGTGTGCTCCTAGCATTTGAAATTCATAGAGGTTATAAATATAATGGTACAAGTCAATTAAAAAATTTTCAAAGTCAGTATAATGCTGCATAGTTTATTACAATAACAAAAAAGTATAGAAAATTACATTGGATAGTCGTCATGTCTTTGTTAGTCTGCATCTGTAACACTTTCCTGGTTGAATCTATCATAAAGCAGTCCTCAGTGCATGGCCAATCCATTTCTATAGTTTTATTTTAATCTGGTCGGATATGGCAACTGTTTGTATGCCTTCATACAGCCCTTCACGCCGAGTCTAATTTCGGTCAGAATATCTTAAGTATTCTAAAGAGGCATCTTGTTTAGTTGAGAATCTTTCACTCATATGGAGATGCCACCATTTGCCAGTGAAAAGCTTCAAATATTTGTCCTATTCTCGGTACTCAGGTCCATTGAGCAGGGAGAAATCTTTTTTGTGCAAACACCTATTGTGATACGGAACCTCAGTTCAAAATGTCTTATCCACAAGACCGCTTCCACGTCGAGTAAGGATCAACTCCTAACATCGCGTCTGAGGAGCAGATCGAAGCTCAAACCACTGGTATCTGGTTTTGGGGTAATGTTGTTTGTCACATCCAGGACTCAAATCAATAGAAAAATATCAAAGCATAAACATAATTCAAGCTAAATGCCTTATGAATTTATACTGAAAATAATATACTGCATGGGATTAATGAATATTCATGTAATACGGTGATATCACAATTTTTGAGGAGGCTTTTTTTTTCGAGGTATGGAGACATGCACAAATTTATCATCTACACGAAATGTAAAATTTCATATCATTTTCCAACCACCTTTGACCCATCAAAAAGATGTGATTTTACAGTACTTATTTCAGAATCCCTACTCTTCATTTCTGCACTTAACTATAAGGATAATACAAGTAGTTGATTTATTAATCGTAAATAAAGCATATTCATATAGAGAAATTGTGAGAAAAACTTCTTCTTTGTACATATACATGTACGTTAAATTCTACCCGTAATCAATATACATATATAAAAAAAATCTTTACTGACAGAAAATATGAAAGACTTCAAATAGCTTTTCAAAATGCATTTTCAGCGACCAATAAAATCAAAGTGCTGAAAGCACTCATGGGAGTTGAACATGGTGTAAAATAAAATCTTTGATCGGGAGGTTAAGTGAGTGAACAATATTATTATTTCAAATCAAACAACTGTTTCAGATTTTAGGTGTTGCAACAATCTTGAGAAAGACATTCAGAGACATTGAATAGCAAAAAAAAAACAAAACAAAAAAAACAAAAAAACAAAACAATGCATGAGCCATAATGTTTGCCTGCCTACATTAGTCCTTTTTTATATCCCCTTCTTGAAAAGCGGGAGGGCATTTATTAATCGGGATGCCCGTCCATCTGTTTGTTACGCTTTTGGTATATACGCATCTCTTATCCGCAACTCCTCTTATACCACTGAATGAAATTGTCATAGAATCTTTATTATATTTTGCCGTTGTGCACCTTCTATTACTTTTTCATCCTACACATATTTTTGGTTTCCCATTGCAAAACATGGACACTGCCATTATATTCATATTAGAGGCGGTTGATCATTTATATAATTCACTGCTCACAGTTCCTCTAGATTCATCTTCAGATTTTTAATATATTTTTCCTTGGCACATTTACCATGTGTTATGAAAATTTCATTATCATTGGAATAATATCAATGTTGATAAAATGTGGATTTTCACACAGCATCCTTTTAAGAGCTGACAGGTTTGTTATATAAAACTTCTCTGTGAATATAAATGTATTTCAATTTCAACAAACATTACGCATGGTTCAATTACACGAACATTATACATGGAGTACGTCAGAACTTAATTTTTTTTTTGAAATATTGTGAAGAAAAAAGCAATACCAAGTTAAAAACAAATATTAAATGACCAAACTTAAAAACAGTGGTATAATTATGTGACAGTTTGTGTGCGTGCAAATTATCTGGTATGTAAATGAGCTTTTCCTTTTATTAAAAAAATATACTTCATTTTGTTGTTTTAATCGCGATTTTACGAAAACATCGGTGTCCGTTTTTGGTTTTAACATTTATAGCAGAGTACTAGATTTACCGCTTTTTGGTAGGTGATACTGCTAATTTAGTAATGTCACAGGTGGTGAAAAATCAAGTCTCAACCGGGACTCGAACCCAGGGTCTCTGGCGTACCGTGCCAGCGCTCTAACCAACTGAGCTATTGAGACCCGATATATTGACTAACTTTCACGCACCTGTGAACCCGGTGACAGTAATAAATACGCATGTTTCCTAAAGTTTTTATGCATTTATGAATTCATTTAAACCAAGGAAATGGTCATAAAAAGTTTGAATAAATTCTGTGCACCGGTAAAAAAGACATTGCTAAAAATCCAAAATCTGGGACCGTCGGGAGTCAGGCGGACTAGATTTACCGCTTCCGGTCAGTATGTAGAGTTGTCGTTCGTATCTCTGTCACACAGCACAGTTAAGGTTACAGTAAGGAGGCGGGGCCTAATTTGTAGGGAAATGTTTACTATGATGTCACACATGATATAAGGTCTTCAAAATACCACAAAATGAAATTATTTGCTATTTAAAACAGCTGGATAGCTGTAAACTACATACAAACTTACTATTACATGCAGTTTTGTCGTTTGTTAAATCCCACACAACAGTATATAAACGATGCATCGATCGCAATGTACTTGTCAATGTGACGTCATCTCGCAAAAATGACGCAGTTTTTACACAGTCAGAGGCTGAACAAGTCACATTTTGTACAATGAAAAATGTCTTTTGTTCTCAAATAAAACATTATTTGCGGTAAAATAAAAAGCCATAAACTTGGATGCGATGTTTATTTTAGTATTTTATTCATAAACTGTATGTGCATTTATCAGACAAGCGATACCTGTCGTGTGTTTGTATGCAGATTCATTGAAAAAGTAATGGAAGGGATCTAATAAATCGATTCATTGCAAGGGCATACCCTCAATGTATCTTGTCAAAATTTTACACATAAACTCAAGAAGCATTAAGATATTTGAAAAGTGCTGCTAACCTCTTGAAATCTTGCAAATAAATTAATTATAGCTATATTTAATGTACTTGACCAGCAAAATATTCAACCTGCCGTCAAACAAATTAAATTTTACCAATTAAAAAAAGGAATCTATATAGGTTCGCAGCACTTTTCACATACTACATATAGTGTTGAAAAGGATTATAAAATAAACTAAGATTTTTAGCTTGGTTATGCCCTTGCAATATTGAAATTTATAGATGACCTCTAAACTGCAAGTATAATTGCCAAAGTCATGTGACGTCAACATCACATGACAAGTTTAAATAAAAAATATAAATGTCCCCAACATGTAGATTTAAACCACATTACAATTTTTTTTATATCAGTGAATTCCTATAAAGATTCGCCCATCCTAATAAAGTATGTATTTTTATCTTAAAAAATCGCCGATATTTCTATTTGTAACCTTAACTGTGCTGCGCAGTGACGCTACACTAAAAATGAGTTCCATTACGAAAAACTTTTGAGGTTCTTTATGATTTAGTTTTACTTTGAACGAAATTTAATATTCAAAATAAGATTATTTTATCGTTACATTTACTTACATTTCAAATTATAAAAATTAGATAAATTCAGGAGAAAATGTCATGAACTATTTGTAACGGATGTTTATGCATGTTTTCTGTTGAATATCATCGGAGTAAATCGGCCGACACAGTAGCCTCGCTTTATGCTGTATATAATCAACACAAATTACTGCGCATGCTAAATGCGTGATGACCATGGGAGATTGAACATAGTTCAACTCCCAAAAATCTGAGGACAAAGGACCAGCAACAAATAAAATAAATATGATGACAAATGCATTTGCTTGTTTGACTTTCAACGCGAAATAAAGAAATAAGTATGCGTGACATTGGTTCAGTTGTTGTTACATCAATCTTGACTTACAAATGCAAAATTGTAACCTCAAATGTAAAAACATTTATATACAAGAAGCATGAACTATACATAAAAACTTAGTGTTGCTTATTTATTTCATTATAATACTATTGATGCCATAATCAAGATTATTGAAAATAGATAAGAGATTTGTTTTCAAAACGTAATAGACGGGCGTACAGACAGACAATCAATCATTATATGCCCTCCCACCTTTCAAGCGTGGATATAATAAGCGTACGTATTATAACCCCCTTTCGAAAAGTTGAGAAGATATAATGTGATGGGGATGTCCGTCCGTCTGTTACGCTTTGGAGTCCAATTTTGTATACCTCATTTACCACTGAATGACATCAGACACATATTTTAAGTTTCACAGAGCAATACAATTACTTTCTAGTATACTGTTAATGAAGGCTACCCATCTATTGTCTGCAACTCCTACTATACCATCAATTAAAATTTAATGATACTTTCACAGATTTCTTTAGCACATAATATCATTGTACAACTTGTATTTTACTTTTTGATCTGACACATATTTTTGGTTTCCGTAGCAAAACACTAACTTTGCCATTATAAACATATGGGGACGGGGTATCGTTTAGTGATTTCATTGCTCGCAGTAGTTACATATAGTGCCGTTGTGTACTTAGCTCCTATATCATTTTTTAACATACACATATTTTGAGTTTTCCATTTATCCGCGTTTACTTTTTGAACTCACACTTATTTCGGACTTCGTCATTATATTCATAAAGGAGGTGGGGGGTATCATTTAGTGAGCTCAGTGCTAACGTACGGCTATTAGGATCATATACTTTGTTATAGGAAAGAAAATTCTATTGGTAAAGTATTAAGATGAAAGTTTTAAAATACGGAAAAAATAAATTCAGAAATAGTGCATCTTTTTATGCGCAATAAATGCAGTGTTTATCGGTACATTTTTTTCAGTGGATTGCACTGTGCTTAGCTTTCTGTTTGATCATTTCAATAAGATAACTTTTAAAACAACCTAACCATTCATGAATTTAAAAATTACATTTTTAATTGATAAAACATTTATATTTTCAGGGGTTTTAAAATTTGGTTTTGGTTTTGTTATGAAATAATAAATTTTACTTTTTTCTGCTCTATGCAGAATTAAAAGGTTTTTTTTTACTTATTATATATACAATAGACAATAATTCAAAAAGGTCAGATTTACATTATTCGTTTAAAAAAAAACGTAGTGAGAGTGCTTTTTTTCTTCAGGGATTTCTTCAGTTAAATCTGGTAATATTTCATTATAAAAAAGAACTCCCCAATATCATTTTTCCTCAGTTAAATATTAATAGCATCTATAAATTTAAAGAATAGATGCACTTATTTTATGAGGAAAACTTTGTTGCTGCTATTTGAGTTGGGTTAGCTTGAATATAAATTAGATCGGGTTCGGGATATCTCAAATTCCCCCTCTTTACCCTGGATCCTAAAACGGAAGGTACACGAATTTTGTAGCAGACAGAATTTTCAAAAAATATGCTTTTAATCACATTGTTTGTTACGTTTTAGTTACAATCAAATATATATCAGATGGAGGAATAATTTTGTAATTATGTTTTTAAAATTGATAAATCGACTTTTATCGTGCATTTACAAAAAAAAAAAAAAAAAAGAAGTAGGGGCTTAATGGCAGTAAAAGAGCAAAACATAATCGGTGGCTATCAATTTTCGTAGACTTTATTCAAGTGAACATTATCAATCAGTACAATAAGGGATTTTTTAAAAATGCATTTTGCAATAGAGGGCAATAATTGTGATTTAATAATATAAAAATTGGGGGGGGGGGGGCTCAGAAGCAAAGTTATACCATTTCCAGCTTTGGATTAACAGGGAAAATTCAAATATTGTAAATTGTAAGGGTAATGTTCTCCATAATTCATAATAATATAAGTTATTATCATGCAATAGGAACTAAGTTCATATGGAATAATGCCCACCACATTAAACAATACAATCAACCAACAAGCTTTATTTCGAACTTCAAAATTGATGTACTCTTAAAATTAAATTCAGAAATTCTCAAGTGTGTAATTGTCCCCTTGTTTTTTTTTTTTGGCAATTGCATAAATTTTATCAAATTCATTGGCAATCAAAAGTAAATCACTTACTCATTAGAGCTATGCTAATTATTTCTATTTGTGTAAATAGTCGTACAATGAATTTGACCATACAATCTGACTCAAGGGTATTCGCTTTAGCATTTTAGGGATGGGGATTTAGATTGATGTACTTCATTTTATTCTTGCTCATGCATTCTTCACTTCTAAGGCTTTAACCATTAGGAATAAAGGAATTGATCATTTTTTGTCATCTGGGTTTGGATAAATTAAGGTTAAACTTGTAAATTAAGGAAAATGACAAATCATTGCTCAATTCATGTTAAAGAACATAATTTTTTTATGCTACAATCAGATGCTTGAATTAGAAATTCTCTTCTTTTAGCTGTGGTAAGTATTTAAAGTTTGTAGGTGTACTGTGACCCAGAAAAATAGTAACTGAATCATTTAAAATCAATTATTCTTTCTCAACTACTGACAAAGTTAACTAAATAAGGTTGAATAAAAGGGATTTACTTCACAACAAAATATACTGATAAAAATATTCCAGCTTAATATTTGTGTTTACTCAAGATTTTGTCTGCCTTTTTGCACATATCTGAATTTTAAGTTTACCAATGGATTGCCTGTTTTTCTGTAAGTATTTTTACTTAAAATAATTCATATTCATATAAGCTTTTCTTGATAATTTTATTCTGGTTAGAGAATAAAGTTCATGATATATTAACATCAGATGAGAATGGTAAAACATCAGGGTTGAAAATGTTACTGAAATTAACTTTGGACATTCAGATTCATAACACATAGAGAGGGGAGAAACATCCAATTCATTCAATTTTGGGGGAATAAAAGGGAATTTTATTGTTAGACAATTTGTGTCTGACTCTAAGGTTTGAAATAATTAATTCTTTAACAAAAGTATGAATTGGATAGGGTTTTCAGTAGAAGAGTTTATTATACACTTACTAGGAAGAGCTGCATATGAGGCCATCATGACATAGGAATATAACAGATTTTTTTTCAAGGTCCAGTGTACTAAGGTTATCAAGTCAAGTACACACAAATATAAACTATCGTGCATGTATAGTATGCAGATTTTAATGACTAAAGCATACATTTTTGTTCAGTAGTCAATTATTGATAAATAAGAAGGCAATTATGTAAAGGACTTCAATTTTTGGGAATTTATTTCATTACACCGGTACATGTACGTTAGCTCCACCTGTTTTTGATACAAAGATTTGGCCAATTGATGTGATGTTTTTCACATTGGCAATTTTCTTTGGTCTTAAGTTATTATTGTGATCAGACATCTAGACTTGATAAGCATGATTTTAGCTTATGGATTTTATTCTAGATACATAAGTCATAGTCAATTTAATTTTATTCTTATCCTTTATTCAATGAAACAGTGGACACCACTAGTTATAAGACCCAGGGGTAGAAATATTTTAAATCCAACCCATTGGAATTTCACAAACAGCTTTAATCAGGGAAAATTGTAGGAAATATGAAGCTATTGTTATTAATGGATTAGAAATTATAGCATCAATTTTTTTCCACTAATTATATTACATTAATGCCAGGTAAACATCATTCATCCAGAATCAATAGCAAAATTTTATTTGTCAGCCAAAAATTAGGCTTTAATGTATGACAAAAGTTAAAATAATTCCCAGTTATTTTTTAGGTGGTACATTTGTAATACTTTTTCAAGGTATGAATTATAAACCTTTACTATTAACAAGAAAATGCTTTCTTCTGATCACATTTTCAATTTTGGGGAATTGAGAAAATTTTATTTGTTTTATTCTCCATACCTTTAGGAAAGTGATGAACAGTACTGTTTGTAATTTAGGAATAAGGCAATGTCAGACAATTAAGGTCAACACAACATTTTCTATTTTTTAACTACAGGGAAAGTCAAAATACACATGTAATCATGTATTTTTGCGAGCCAGTCTGATAGGGGAAAAGGTGTTTTGCTCTGTGTGTGAGCCATTTATTAGTAATACTTGTCCTGTTTCTATCATAGTTCTAGGTAGTGAAGTTACATTATTATTTTGATAGACATAGATCTGGAATTGTCATTAGAAGTGATTCAAGTAGACTTTAAAAAGTCCTATATTCCTGATACATTTAATTAAGTAGCTGTAAATATCCAGTTTATGATGTATAAGCTCACAGCTCAGTTATACAGATTAGTTTGGTGAAAAAGGAATTAATTAGAATAGAGTAAAGAACTGATGTCATGATAATAAAATGAAAATGTGATAGGAAGTTTGATTTTCTGTTTTTATTATGAACATTAAAAAGAAAGCATATCAAGTATTATTATCAAGTATAGTTTAATTTCCATTTGGAGTCATTGTTAGGAGTAGAACGTTGAATGTTCTAGCACCTTGTGTTAAATGTAATACATGCGAGTACTAGAAGCCTGAAGAGTTAATTCTAGATGCTAACCTATTATAATACAATTAACATGATTTATTTCCATAGATAATCTTACACTGTAAGTTAAATAGGTTTTATCTAGAACTATGTTGCTTGAAACCAGCCAGAATCAATTCATACAAGAAGCTGCTGTTGAAATGAGAAGGGTAGATCAGGATCAGCCATTTCAATGATGTCTCCATACAAATGTTTCTTAAAATTTTGGTACATGTAATTCTTCATGTAATATAAATTAATTTCCTACAAAATAATCCAATGTAGCTAATATAAAAACTTTTGCTTAATCTCTCATAACTTTACAAATTTAAAACATAAATTGAAGCAAATGGCATATTTTCAGTCTATTTATTAAACAGACATTTTCAACTTTGGAGGGATGGGGGGTCTAGATTTATTTTCAGGGGGTCTATTTCAGTTTCCCAAGTATATAGGTGAAATTTAGGGCGGTTGGTCGTGGGTCAGTTGAATGCGGCTTCCCCATTTTATGGGGTGACCGAAACCTATGGATTCCAAAGGTTTCGGCCATGTGGCGTTTGCGCCGAGCCATTCGACTGATGCTATTATTCATTGTGCTGCTGCTGCTTAAAACAAACTCATTTACTGTGAAAATGTGTGCTGCTTTCAACAAATTCATGAATTGGTCTGCTTTGCTTGCTTGAAACATTGAACTCAATTGCTGTGCAAAATGTGTACTGCTTCCAACAAATTTCATGCACAGTGCTTTGCTTGCTAAAATATCTTTAGTAACGTTCGCGGTTTGATAACCCGGAACGATAACTACAAACTTGTAAAGTTTATTTAAAATACATGTACATAAAATTTAATTGTAAGGTTAATTACCGTTCGCGGTATACCGAACGGCCATTATTATGCTTATTATAATTACATGTACATGTAATATTATGCTTTCATGTTGCTTGCTGCTGCTGCTTGTTGTAATAATTCGGGGTCGCCCTTTACGCTTGGTGACCCCTTGCTGCTTTTAAATATGCCACGACCAACAATCGCCGATATCAAAAATAAACGTGTGTAAAATCATGTTTGTTTTATTTTCCTCTTTTTAAATAAAATACTTTTAAAAAAATACGAGCATTATCAGATTTTGTCTTTGTTGACTCACTGATTTAGCTGCGTGACAAATTTTTGTTTTTTGTTTTTTCGTATCTTTTTCCCCACACAATTGCAGCTAATTTTAGAATAATTAACTGACTGAGAAGATTCTTGTCTTTCAAAACGTAGAATTCAAGGTACATTTTCTATAGCGTTAAACATAATGGTTCATTTAAATGGTCTTTAAAAACAGAATACCAATGAGTTGTTTTTATTTTAAAACACGAAAATATTGGAAAACCCGTATTGTTGGACCAGAATATCAATAAGAGAACATCTATTTAAAAGCTCAGAAACATTACACCCAAAAAATAATATTATGAAGTTGTTGGCACACAATCAAAAACTTGGAATAAACAGGTTGTAAAATCGAAGGTCATTGCATGCTAAAAGCGGAATATTAAAATAGGTATCGGTTGACTTTAATACACCGTATTCATTGCATTTAAAGCACTATTACAAATCATGATATGAAGGGGTTTTTTTTTATTATGTCAGTTAAAAATAAATTTATAAGGATATATCACTTAATCAGATTAACTAAAATTTTCAGTTGATCAAATAAAAATACATGTAGAAATTTGTACAATCGTTGCCTATAATTCTAACAGTACATACTTATATAATATATTCATGAAAAATAAGCAGTTCAAAAAAATGGGGTTATTTTATTTTCAACTTCAAATGGAAAAAAACTTAAAGCATCTATTTTCTCTAGGAATATGAGGAAATATACCTTTCAATTTTTAATGAATTTGCACTTACTCTATTCTACGGAAGCGTAAATGGCTCTACACTTGTTTTATTATAATTTTGTATATAGTCTAATATTTTATCGTCTTACCAACATATAAAGTGTAATAAATCCTTACTTAAATACATATTTTGAATTGTATTAAGATGTTTTACATAATCAAAGGCGACTTCTTTTGTTCCAAAAATTTTATTGCCTTAAGTTGTACCGACTTAAATATTATATTCTTTTAAAGATATCAATCAAAACAAGATATTTAATCATATGAATATGGTATTGTCATTATGAAAAAATAAATAGTTTTATTGATATAAATATATAAATATTTGCGAAAAAAGAAATCGGAGGATAGTGTTTTTGAATTAACTTCTTGGGGGCGGGAATTCTAGTGAATCTTCCCTTCACTCAGGATTCAGAGAAAGCTTATGTACCATGTTCTTGCTATCGTGTCAAATTAATACGACTGGTAAGGTTTATTTACATTGTAACTCTGCTTCTTTCTTTATAATTTGTTAGGACTTCAATAAATGCAAACGCGTAATGTGTTGTATCATTAATCATTGAATCATAATTCAAAAAAAAAAATTGTATTTTATCATTCAAATATCTTATCTAAAATATTTCAGTCAAAATATTAGAATGGGAATTTTCTATTCAAAAAAAAAGAGGCAGGCAACAATATTCTATAAACAATATGAAGACATGGCATTTCTTACTAAAACTTACTTTTAAGATAATTCAATAAAATTTTTTCTTTAAAAAAACTCCAATATTTCATTGGCATAGCTCAATATAATACGTATAAAAACATCTAATGAAGATAAACGAGTAACATGCTTACATATACACTTTTCATTGTTTTCATATTAAAACATACATTTTCTTCATTGAAAAGCTACTTTAGAATTGAAATTTAGAGAAAAAAAAGTAGTGTGAGACAAAAGATAAGTAAACTGATCAATAACTTCAGTTCAATATCTTTGAAATGATTTATCTTTGCAATAAGGCATGTTGAAAGAATTTTCAAAATAATTAACATATGACACAAGCCCGTGAGCCACAATGCTGATCTGAAAAACTTTGGTACTGCTATTAAATCCCCCGATGTAAAAATTTTGACCGCCAGTTGTGACTCCGTCATACCCCTCACCTGAGGATGCTGACGCCTGGGGATAATTCCTTATGATTCGTGACTTTGATGTTCTTGCGAAATAGATTTTTAAAGATTGTTAAAGAAAGAAAAAGCTTGAATCTCCTTTATCAAAGGATACTTTGAAGCAAGTTTGGTTGAAATGGGCCCTGTAGATGCATTTAGATACGGACTTCACACAAAATGTGATGAGAAAAGCTCAATTGAGCTTTCAATTCTAGTGAGCTAAAAAGGAAAGAGTCAATGTTTCTCTCCTAAGAACTCGTTGCTCTGTACACATGCAATTTATTATGTTAACATGCAAGAAAATTATGCTAACATGCTACTTATTTATGCCAACATGCGACTTATTAATGTCAACATGCCATTTGTATATTTCACATGCAAGATATTTATATCAACATGCAACATAATTAGTCGCTTAAGGGGATGAAGGACCTTTACCTGAAAAATACCTGTCATTCAATTTTTTTCATATTTTGTTTATTTCTTATTTAGTATGTCCCACATACCTTAAAGTAAATATATCAATTGGTTTCTAGATTTATTTCTGAGATATTGAGTGACAAATACTATGCCCCACAGTGTCTGAGTGAAATTTTGATTCTCCGTGTTTCTGGGCCCATTACTCGGTCCATAATGGAATTTTTTCAGCATAGATAAAAAATATGTCAGCGAACATGTGTCTTTTAAAATATTTCAGAGTATGAATAGGGTTAAAAATTCGAAAAAGCAAGATTCTTTTGTCGAACCGCATCTGGAGACGGAAAATTACCTTCTTTTTAAGACAACTTAAATGACAAAAAAATTGATTTACAAAAAATCCTATAATTCAATATTTGAAAAATTAAGTCGAAATGCAAGTTCGTCATGTTATTGATTATCTGCAAAAATATCGATTGGTGAAGCTGAGCTCAATATTGCACAGGGCATAGTTAAACAAGACATGAGCATGAGAAAAACGTATCATGTTTACATTTCTCGAGTACGGGAAAACCCTACTATGACGTCACACATTTGCGAAATAAGCCAAGTAAGACATAACTTCAATATATTCCGTCAACATATAGAAATATTTTTTGTGTTCTGTAATTCATAAAATATCCCACCATGCACTGATCATGACCCGTTTTTATGATATTATACTACCCGTGTTTTACCTTGACTTGTGTATAATCTTACTGTACTAAGATCCACTACGACGTCAGCGACTCGTTGGACGCGCAGTATAGGGAAACAGAAGAGTGGATCAATCTATTCCGTAATTTGAAAATATTTGCGAGAAAGTTTGAATGTTTAGATATTTTTATACAAGATGGTGAACTCAAACAAACAATCATTTTTTTCTTCCAAATACTGTGGTTTCAATCTGGTTTTGTACATATTTTATCAGAGATTATGACGTAATTAAACTGAGTCACGTGACCGTACATCCTTCGTCCCCTTAACATAAAGAAATTGCATGTCTACATATTTATCTTGCAAGTTGACATAAATAATCGCATGTCTTTATATTTATGTTGCATCTTGCATCTACGATGTCGGATACGGGTGCGAGTAGGTAAATCTAACCATATTTAAATTATATTTTCTCATTAGATTGGTAACTTGCATGTCAATATAATTAACTTGCATGGTGACATAAATATTTTGCATGTCTACATTAATATGTTGCATGTTAACATACTACATGTAGCAGTAGTTTATCTTGCATGTAGTGGGCAGAAATATGCCATAATATGATACAAAGACCATATACTTTTAAATGTTTCCCCATTCTAATTTTATAAGCCTTTTGAAATTAAAGTAGTTTTGGACATATTTTATATTATAATATTGTGGCATATTTCTGCCCCATACATGCAAGATAAATTGTTTACATGGAACATAATCATGTATAGACATTTATTTCAACATGTAGTTAATAATATTGACAAGGAAGTAGATATACTTTTACATACAAGATATTTATGTGAATTGCCGTATAGGTTGCATATCAACATACATGTACGTATCTTGCATGTTAACATTCTTATCTTGCACGTTGACAATAATGAAACAAATGGAGATACCGAACAGCATTTAACATCAAATATCCATAAAACAGGAGCAGAGCAAACACGGACCTCTAAAACATCAGAAGTGGGATCGGGTGTCATGGAGGAGTGAGGATCCCCTGCCGACCGATCGCACCCGCCATGTGCTCCTTGCCATGATTGGGAATAACGGAAAAATTCAAAATCCGCCGCCAATAATGGACTAACAATTTGTATTAAAAACGTCAGTAGGCATTCGACTCAAGGATAAATTGTATTTGCTGACAAGGTCATTGTATCGACCATATAACTTTGGAAATGATAACTTTAAACGAGACTGCTGATATTCTTGTTTCATAAACTTGTTTGTCAACAATGTACTTCGTTTTAGAAATTGTTCATACGTAGAGCATGTTCTTCCGTATCGAATCAACTGAGATATATATAAACTCCGTATGCAGTTGATGAAGGTATTTTGCTGCATAAGTAAGGGAAGTTGACGATAGAAAAGTTAAAGTCATCACGTTTATCATAGAGCTCGGTTGTTAGATTACCGGTACCATTAACATCTTTTCAAGAAAAATATCCAAATATAAAACAGATGAGTCAGACTCTGTTTCTTTTATCACAAGCTCTCTAGAATATATCGTATCAACATAGGAATGGAAATAGCCATTGTTAATTGACAGTACGTCGTCGACATGTCTAAAGTTGAAGGCCACAGCAAGTATTTTCTTCTTTTCACGCATAAGCTTTTGCACAAATTCTGCTGCAAATGAATAAGTCGCATGTTGACATCATTATCTTGCAGATTGACATAAATATGTTACATGTCTACATTATTATGTTGCATGTTAACATAATTTATCCTGCATGTAATGGGCAGAAATATCCGACTATAGTATACTTAATACAAATGGATTGGTTACTAACGACTTAGTAAAACATTTTCTTTTAAAATACAATAGTAAAAATGATTATCAAACAAATTATTTACAGTTGTTAGTAAAATCAATTTCTGACAATATCATCGAATGCTCAACGATAATCTAACAAGCAACAATGTAGTTGAAACGTTTATCAAATAAACTTTGCAGTGCAGATATTGCAACTATTTTACTCTTGGTCTGAATCCAAATGCACATCAGTTTAAAATAAGAATAACAATTGCATGAGTCTTTCATTAAATTTATTTCTTTATGGATACCTTATACGTTATGTGATATGGCGATCCTCTGTTTGACGCAAATGAAAAAGCAAGGTTGGACTTTAAGAAGTCGCTTGATAAATAAATGAAAAGGGAACTAAAATATGTCAACACATAGTATTATTGAAAACAAACCAAACATAATTATCTATAGCAAAAACAATCATAAGTTCACAATAGTATGCAATGAGATACGCAACCGATCAAGGCCTTAAAGGCTTTTTATCAATCCGATCCATTTCTAGCATACAACTCAAAACATGCAAAAGGGCAATGTACTATTTGAATATGTATATGTCGTCAAACCTAGATATATTATCTAATACAATTGTGGCATTGTTTTCAAATGGCTAAAAAAAACCAGATTATTGATCAGCGTTACGGGTTAATCCACGGTCTCATCTAGCATGAAATATGTCAGCCAAATTACAACCAATGAAAATGCTAATATGGCTGTTATTTTTTATAAATCAAGTGAAGGACATCTATTCAGAGTATTCTGAAACCAGAAAATTCATGACTTGTTGCTATTTTATATGCCCGGGAAACCCAAAATGCATAAGATATATATATATAAGACAGCGTTCCTTCGCGTATATCCTAGACATAGCCAGAACTCTAATGAAACCCTGGCAAACTTTGTGACGGCATTTGTGGATGAATAAGAAATAAAAAGGTAAATTTTATTTTTTGTTAATCAAAATATAGTATTGAATTTTGAATCGACCTCTAGCTGCATGTCTCTTCTTTTCTACGCATGTATGAGATGAAATGGGTATGGGTGTTTTGCATGAATTTTAAACTGTTTTATTCTAAATCAGAATCATATATCACGTTGTTTTCTGTGCTTGTAAAATTTAATAAACCCTTCTACAAGGAATATCTTTCCATAATTGTTCTTTAAAACATTTTTATTGAAAAAAAATTTAATGGATTAAAAAAAACCATCAAAACTGCATCTGATATTTCTGCAACGTTTAAAAGACAAATACGTAGTGAGATGGAAATATCTTAATCTTCACAGTTTAAATGAACAGCGTATTAAGTTTTGAGGTAAACTATTATAAGTAATTAAACAATGGCAATAAAAACCCAACATTTGTATTAATATATTAAATCAAAATTGAGTTGATAGTTGATAATCTTATTACAAAAGAATTGGTTTCAGACAAACTAAACATGTTTATGTTAGTATTTTAAAAGGTGCTGTATGTCATAGGTCTAGCATGGTAACTTTCCTCCATTGCATTTCAGCAGTTGTTCCCGCCAGCTATTGTCTAACATTTCACCATCACACAAGGGAAACTTGTTGCTTAACTAAGCTTTCGTGATCCTGGTATTCGGCATTTAACTTTTTTTGAACATAAATGTTCAAAAAAAGCCTTCGTCTCATAATCTTGCAATCATGTTGAATGCTTTCGGACTCCCCTTTTTCAAGAAACTAGATCTCCTGGCACTGCATGAATGTTAATACAAACTCATTTTCAAGTATCGTATCTTTAAAGCTTAGAGTTTGAGATTTCTTCTTCCGTATTCTGTCACAGTGAATAATTTGTTTTCCACCTTTTACTGTCACATAAGACTGCATATAGCACATCATATCATTGCTTCAGCATATGGTCCGCATCAAAACGAAACAAGTTTTGGAGAACAACCGATCTTTTGTGTGGAAAGAATACAAAAACTTTATATATTAGGCTTAAACCTTTCAATGACAATATCATATTTTTACATGTAATACCCTTTATGTGGGTTTATTGCAGATTTGACGAAATTGTATGTACTGTTCCTAATTTTTCAGATAAGAAAGTCCAAACCCAATGGTTATGATTTTCCTCTTTCATACATGTAGCCTAAGGCATCTCATGCACCATGCTTTCTGAATTTTACCATAGTGCATGAATCTCGATGAAAATATCTTGAAAAGGGAGTTTAATATAAAATAAATAGTAAAGCTAATCGGGAATAATCAAGGTGAAAGAAATTTAGACACAGTAAATTTTGTAACATCGAAGACAACATAACAAACACTATATGCCCTGGCCAAAGCAGGGCAATGGAAACATCGTTAGCAAAAGATATGTCTAGTTTCAAGTGTTTTTAATCTCTTAACAGGGTTTAGCCACTTCTCCAGCAGATTTACCTAGCTCAGCTCATCCAGCATAATTATCCGGCCGAACTTCTACAACAGATTTATCAATGGAGATCCACTTCTTCGGCAGAGTTTACCAGATAAATTTTTTTAGCAGATTTAACCTAATCAACTTCTTCAGCACCGTGTTCCAATTCAACTTTTTCAGATTTTAATTTCTAGTTCAACTTCTTTAGCTAATCAACCCAATACTGTTCAACTTCCCCAGCATAATTACAGAGCCTAACTTCTCATCAGATTTACCATGGATTTCAACTTCTTCAGCAGATCTACTCAGTACAATTTCTTCAGCTGTTTTACCCAGTTCAACTTCTGTAGCCGCATTACCATATACAACTTCTTCAGCAGAATTACTAACTACAACTTGTTTGACTTCGTCATCGAGACATTCTTCAGTTCTAGATGAACATTTTAAGGGATTTACCCACTTTAACTTCTCCAGCAGCAATACCTAAATTCTTTTTAATATCTACAAGCATAATTTCTTCAGCATCAATTTCACTTTCAACGTCTTCAACTGATGTTCCCAGTTAAACTTCTCCAACAGATTTTCAAGGTACATCAGTACCATCACAATTCACTTTAAATTGTGTATCAAATTGTTTTTATGTTTTTATGTAGCATATTATTGTGTAAGCAGAATTTTTTAGCGAGGATTCAATTTTGGCATCCTCCGCGAGTGTCATGGGATCTCTAAAATTAAATATCGCTATAGCATTTATTTGCATACCTTTGTAATAGCTTCTCTAATGAGCATGATAAAATCTCTAAGATGACATTTTCTGCTAAAAGTATATATATCAATTTTTAAGAACCAGTAGCTAAATTTACGTCTCAGTTAAATTTCCACTTATACGGTATTATTCTATTTTTTCATTAATTTTGAACAATCAGTAGAATATGTTCGGGGAACTTATGTGAATCATTATCTAGTTATGAATTACTTAAGCTGGTGTCTTTGCATTTTGAGAATATTGAGATTATACTTGAAATATATCTAAAAAATATTAAATAAAAGTAATTCATTTTGTGTTCTCTAGTTTGCTCTGTCGGAGTGTATATAACGATACAAATTAAATCACCATCAATTCTTTTAAATTAATGATAATCAAAATTTAGTGTAATTTGAGCCAATTCAAACACTAAAATGGTGTTCAGCGTGTTGACTACATGTATTACATTAAATCATAAAACAGGCTTATTCAGAGAATATGTGTCCTCAGGTTAAAAACAAAGCATACACATATCAGGAGGGTTGTGATACATGTAGGTCACTTTCAGAGGGGTAGTCAGGGTACATAAAGTCCTGGTATTAAATTTCATTCCAAAAGTTCAAAGGCTTTTTTAGATATCGCTCGAAAATGAGTTTTAAACACAAACAGAATGAATGAATGAGTGATTTTATGACCTTGATCTAGGCGCTTTGAATTTTTTATCTAAAAATATTTCCATTTCTATTTTTTTTTCTCTGCGATAACTCTTTGAAAGTTAGCGGAGTTGATTTCTTGATTATTCTTCCGGAATGTAAATTAGTTAGGTCGATAAGTCAGGAGCTAAGGAACCTATTATGCATGCTGATCTCGTGGCCATCTGTCTCTGACGCTAAGGGGCCAAAATATGCATGTAAATCTCGTGCGGTTCCCTTTGTGCTTGACGTCAGTGGGCGAGGACTATTGTAATTTGCATGGGAATCCTCGTGTAGTTTAAATCTATGTTTGCATTTTTAAAGTCTAAATCTACAATTTAATTTCACAATGAAATGGAAATATAAGGTTCGCCCGTTATGAAAATTATCTCATGTTTCCCACTATTGTTGATGGCCTGGCATGCAATACTAATTATGTCCGTCATTTGTTTGTCACAAGAAGGCCTACAACCAGGCATAAGGTTAGTTCGGACTTAATCATTGACTAAACTTGGACTAAGTTGCATTTTACAAAAAGGCGGAGACTTAGTCAAGACAAAACTTAAAAAGCTATTTGGATTAACTTTTTCCCGAAAATTTATGTAATACCTTAGGAATCATTGTCTAAAAGCTAAAACACACCATCCTTGTGTAATAGTTTGGGCCATGGGTATCCCATAAAATGGAGTCAGAGCTTTCCAATTCATTGTCAGAGTGAAATTAGAGATAGAAAAGAAACAATTCTCTAAAGAAATGCAAGTTTTTTGTTCATGACTACAGACATTTATATTAAAAAGGTTTCCGATACCAAAAACCTAAGACGAAGATGATTTAATACTGATTTAAAAAATTACCAAATCATCAATTATATTATAGAATTAAACAAAAATTAGGTGTAAAGAAATGCATTAAAAATAATTTCTTGGG
>NW_026931575.1:0-4702 GCF_032062105.1 Saccostrea cuccullata
ATTTTCTAGGAGGCTGTGCTTTCAAGTCGGTGTGTGCTTTAACGATCTCAAAGTCAGCTTCCTAGAAATGTTTATCCCCTATTTGTGTTAAAGTCATTTCATTGACTGGGTTTGGGGGTCTTTTAATGGGATCTAGTAAGTGATAGTATAGGTTTCAGGTTAAGTGCTAGACCTTTTGGCAGCATTTGTCCCTTCTTTTTAAGTGTATTGTAATGGGTGGTGGGCCTAAGGGGAGTGTAGTATCTTTGTCCTTTCTTATGGGGGTTTAGATTTTGAGTTTATGCCACAATGATGGATCAAAGTTGAACATAGAAATACATTGGAAAAATCTTTTTAAAAATTCTTCTCAAAACAGCAAAGCAATTATTGGTTATAGTTATATAGAGGCACCCTTAGGTAGTGAGTGATTCTGCATTTTTGATGCATAATCAATTTTTGTTTAGTTTGTGTACGTCAGGAATAAAAGCAAGAGTGCTGAGTTTTTTTATTTGTTTTTTCGATCGGGCGCGGTGGGCCTATACCAATTTTCCAAAAACGAGGCTCACTCGCCATTTTTGATGTGGAGAAGTGGAAGATTTTCTCAGAAACGCGGTACGGAAACAAACATATTCATTGATCATTGCTGATCGTTGGTTTCATTATGTAAGGTTTGAAAAGTGTAGAATTTATCTGAATAATTACAACCTTTAGTGTATTTATTCATACAGCATTATTGCAGAGTGTTTCGGCGCAACATAATACTGCGCAGTTTATTTACTGTTTATAAGCTGAAAAGTCACACGAGAAGAACAAGTCACTGCTATATTTTACTAGTGTTACAAGATAATAGAAAATATTATCTTTATTTAATATACTTAGTGGAAGGAAACGTTATAGTTTGTTCACAACATTAGTGCCAACTAATATATATATAGTTCCGCCAGTCGTTTCAGAACCGGTATGTTAATAAAGGATCCGGATATTAACATTGTTAATAAAAGTAGTAGTACAACTTGTTTGTAAATGTTTGCAGAAAGGAAACTCTTACATATATCATACAGATATGCATGTGTTTTTGTGTCCATTGTGTAGAAGAATATCACTAAACTATTACAGGTTCCTAACTAAAATTAATGTATAGTAAAATGTAATTACAAAAAAAAAGATACCAGTAGAATTAAAAGATTTTAAGATAATATAGATGTTCGTGTTGTTAATTATTATTTTATGTGTTTGATATATAATCAAGAGTCTAAAACAACTACAAAAAATGAAGATGAACAAAATAGCCTATTTCTTTCTTTTTCTTTTTTCTTTTTAAATTATTAAATTATAATATACTTTGATATATACTATCTATGTTGAAAAATTATTAATTTCAAAAGTATAAGGTGGAAGTGAGAATGTTTCTTTTTTTTCTTAAAAAAATTCAAACCAAAAATCTGTATCTATTCAGTGCCTAAATATTGTTTCCACCAGTGTTTACCTTGAACTGGTATCATTCTTGACAGTGTTCAAGTATTGCTAAAATGGTTTTCTTTGCATTAACAAATTCCTTGTACTGTTATATGTTTCGTTGCTGAACAAAATGGGCCCTATATATTCTCTGTTGAACTTATCTTAAAAAGTCTTCACGAAAACTTCTCAAACTTACTTTCCAGTCGGATAAGTGAACTTTCAAAATTTAATGGCCATTCCATTGATGAAAACCCATGGGTGATCTTGTCTTTACTTATCACCTGTGGGCAAACTCGCTGAAAAATTGTATGTAATTAAATATGCATGGCTCATTTGATTGGCCGCTTCACAGAGTCGCGATGCAAAACAACGAATTACAGTTTACGTAACGTATGCATGTTTGGCATTGCCAAAAACATGAAAAACTCATTCCGTAGTTAACACAGCTGATAAATCCACTCATCGGTGCATTTTGCAGTTAGAAAGAGGTACTCCTTCATAAAATCTGACGGATATTAATGTCAGTGACCTGTACGAATTGACTTTCATTGTTTTAAATCAAACTTCGCACGTTTTAAGTAGCGTCAAAATATTTACCATCAATAGCAAAGTAATAAACATGATAAAGGTATTCTTCAAAATTGAAGAGTTCCAACTTTCTGATTGGTGGACTAAAAACAACAAATTAGCATATTTTACGGCGATATTTCAGCTAGTTTGCCTACGTGTGATAAGTAAAGACGAGATCACCCGTGGGTTTCCGACGATGAGAAAACTGTAGGAGGAGTAACATTTTGAAAAATTGTTTACAGACAGACAGACAGACGGACGGACGCCGGACGCGTTACTATCGCATAAGCTCCCATGACCAGTAGAGCTAAAAAATGAATATTTAGACCTTTGGCAAAACCTCAAGGATATTGTGGCTTTCAGCCTGTGATCCTTTAATCCTGCAGAGGAGATTTGCCACCATATATCTTGACAGACCTGGCCAGAGGATTTCCTTACTTGATGCCCCAAGACGCTCTAACCACTGCGCCACGCAGTATAAGCATTAAAGAACAAGATCACCATCACCCCCAGGTTTCCAATGTCAAGGATATTCAGAGCACTGATGGCACTCTCCTATTATGATTCTACATGTAAAAGATTTTTTTAAATAGTGAAGATATAAAAAAAAACGCAAATATTAATGTGGAGACAATTTCTCGTAAATCATGCCATCCAAAATATCTTGACAGTAAGTAAAATAGAGAACAGCATGCCTTATTGTAACATGGTCTATCCTCCTAGAGAAATAGGATTCCAGAAATCACGCCATCCTTCTTGTTAGTACAGTACTACACCTTCTTAATGGTACGCGAGGGCGTCTCCATATGAGTGAAAAATTCTCGAGAAGGACGTTAAGCAATATACATTCATAATTAATACAGGAGGATTACCACTGACAAAGTTTTCTCACAGAAGCAACATGAACAAGAGGCTCATGGGCTACCTCGCTCAAGTGAGTACTGTGTCTAGGAAAGAGCAAAAATCAATCCAGTATGGAAAAGCTAAAATGTATACTGAGTAATTTATTATCTAAATTAAGTTGAATGTAACATATTCTTTGACTTACTGTGGCTTTTTCCCTGTAAATTTAACTTTTTCCCTGTAAATTTAACTTTCATTTAGACTCCTAGGGATTTGAACAAATTTAAACTTACACTACCTCAAGGTGCTTCCATATAAAAATGTACCATCAAGGCTTTTATTGTTAGAAGATTTTAAAAGAGTTTTCCTCAAATATTCCTATGTAAAACTTTGACGTCTATTGTAACCCCACCGTACCCCTGCTGTCATGATTTGAACAATTTGAATATACACCACTGATGGATGCTTTCATATAAATAGGACCAATAAGGTTTGTTGTTCTTAAGAATGTGAATTTTAAAGATTTTTTTCTTCTCTTTTTTTGACTATGAAAACCATTGTGGCCCACCCTACCCCCGGGATTCATGATTTGAACAAACTTGAATTAACACTACTAGAAGATGCTTCCAATTTAGTTTCATCTTTCCTGACTCTAGTGTTTTTAGCTCTACTGGTCAGAGACCAGAAGAACTTATGCGATAGTACTGCGTCCGTCGTCCGTCTGTCTGTCTGTCCGTCTGTCTGTAAACAATTTTTCAAAACGCTACTCCTCCTGCAGTGTTGGTGTGATTTTAATATAACATGGCACACAAGTACACTGCACAAAGATACAAAGAATAGTGCATCGGATTTTAATTTTGATGAACGGTATTTCCATGGTTACTAAAAATAGATTTTTCTGTGAAATTCCTTTAAAACGCTACTCCTACAGTTTTGATCTGATTTCAATATAACTTGGCACACAAGTAGACTACACTAAGATACATAAAATAGTGCATCGGTTTTTTAATTTGGATGAAATGGTGTTGCCATGGTTACTATAAATAGAATTTTCTGTGAAATTCCTTAAAAACGCTACTCCTTCTACAGTTTTGGTCTGATTTCAATATAACTTGGCACACAAGTAGACTACACTAAGATACATAGAATAGTGCATTGGTTTTAATTTCGATGAACGGTGTTGCCATGGTTACTATATAATTTTCTGTGAAATTCCTTTAAAACGCTACTCCTTCTACAGTTTTGGTCTGATTTCAATATAACTTGGCACACAAGTAGACTACACTAAGATACATAGAATAGTGCATCAGTTTTTGATTTCGATGAACGGTGTTGCCATGGTTACTAAAAATAGAATTTTCTGTGAATTTAGAACTAAAAACGCTACTCCTTCTACAGTTCTAGTTTGATTTCAAAATAAGTTGGCACACAAGTAGACTACACAAAGATACATAAAATAGTGCAATGGTTTTTGATAAGTACAAACCAGTAGAGCTACAGTCTCAACAGAGACTTCTGGTTATTTATTATATTAATGAAATTTACGCAAGCAAAACAGTTTAAATATTTATTCAATTGGTATGATTTTGATAATTAACAAGCCCTTCGACTTTTTGAATTTTGATTTTCACTAACCGGATGTCAAATTTCACAGTCCTCGGTCTTTGTACCAGTGAGTTTCGTGAAGACTGCTTATAAATATTTCTGACAATGAAACTTTTTAGGCCAATCACAGTTTTATGTTTAGCTCTTCTGAGCCAAAGGCTGAAAGAGCTAATGCTATGGCCATTTGTGCAGTGTGCGGTTTGTGTTAACTTTTTAGAATATGGGCCATAAATCAAGACCCTTTTGG
>NW_026931576.1:0-46990 GCF_032062105.1 Saccostrea cuccullata
TCATATATCTTGCTATATGGTTAATTAGACAATTTATTCATAATATGCTTTCATTTGTATCACATGCATACAATAATATAAAAATATTTTTGTCAAATTTCTCTAACATGCATTTAATTAAAAAAAAATAGATACTCTTTCATAAAAGATTATGTAGATTATATTTAAATACCTTTGATAAAAAGTGAGATAGATTTTTTTTGGCTTTCTTTAAATCTGACTTAAAAATTTTAGATTAAAAAAAAGTGCACATTAAATCAAAATTGTAATTTCTAATTTCATCCAAAAACATTATTTTGGAATCGAAAACCTCCTATGGGTACTTTTTTTGCTCTAGGGTCGTGAAGTAAGAAGTTGATCTATGCGTCGCAGGTTCGAATCCCACTGTGGGACGTGGAGACCGGTCCTTCGGATGAGACCGTATAAATTGATTTTTTTTGTCTTTAGAAGTTTAATTACTGATTTATTAAGCATGCATACACAGACCTTTATGTAGTTGTTGTTTATTTGGTTTTTTTTTTCTTCTGGGTGGAATTGAGTGGAATTTTTGGTTTATTAACTACATGTAATTCATTTCCTAAAAAGTTCTAAATGATGTAAAAACCAAAACACAGTTACAATTTTGATATTAATGATTGTTTTGTTTACTTACCTCGTCATTGGTCATTTGAAAAATTATTTTGTTAAAACAGATTCTGATTGCACACATAAGTACTCTGAAGTTGACATCAAGAAGATGCTTGAGTTTCTGATTGACAATATCTATGTGGTTTTTGGAGACTAGGTATTCCAACAATCTATTGGAATTCCCATGGGTACAAATTGCGCTCCGTTATTAGCAGACTTATTTTTATATTCATATGAAGCAGAATTTATGCAAAATCTTTTACGTGAAAAGAAGAAAACACTTGCTGTGGCCTTCAACTCGACATTTAGATATATCGACGACGTATTGTCAATTAATAATGATAATTTCCATTCCTACGTCGACACGATATATCCTGGTGAGCTTGAGATAAAAGATACCACAGAGTCCGACACTTCTGCTTCATACTTGGATATTTTACTTGAAAAAGACACTAATGGTAATCTAACAACCAAGCTATATGATAAACGTGATGACTTTAACTTTTCTATCGTCAACTTCCCTTACTTATGCAGCAATATACCTTCATCACCTGCATACGGAGTATTTATATCTCAGTTGATTCGATACGCAAGAGCATGCTCTACGTATGAACAATTTCTTAAACGAGGTAAATTATTGACAAGCAAGTTGATGAAACAAGAATATCAACAGTCTCGTTTAAAGTCATCATTTCGTAAATTCTATGGTCGATACAATGACCTTGTCAGCAAATACAATTTATCATTGAATGAAATGCTGACTGACGTTTTTCATACCAATTGTTAGTCCATTATTTTGACACTGAATTGACCACGGATTTTTTCCGTTATTTCCTGATTATGACAACGAGCACACGGCGGGTGTGACCGGTCGGCAGGGGATGCTCACTCCTCCATGGCACCTGATCCCACCTCTGATGTTTCGGAGGTCCGTGTTTGCTCTGCTCTTATCTTGTATATTTGTTTAATGGACGTTGAGATTGAATACTGTTCGTTATTTCCATATCCTTCTTTTTGAAACTAGCTTTTATTTTGATTTTAACCTTAATAAACAGAGGTCACAAGAAGGCCCAGAATAAAGACGTTTTCCCAACTATTCTGAATTTTTTGTATCTAAAATGCATCTGATATAAGTGTATGACTAACGTATGATATATGCATATAAAATGGCAGATAGGCAAGCTTACGCTCTTTTTTTTAAACCAAAAAAAAAAGAGAAATCGGAAATTTGCTTGTTTTCAGAATTTTCTGAGCCTACTGTGTATCAAACAACTAAAAACCAATTCTTTTTTTTTCAGCGATGGCAACAGGTTTTAATTGTAGTGGACGTAATGGGGTATTAGCCTACCTTATGTTTTGACAGTATTGCTTGTTGTATGCTGTTGCTTTTCCATAGGTGTTACCAAAATTATTTTCTTGATTTTCATACTTTCAGAGCATTTCTAAAACTAGCTCTAGTATGTTCTTTCTTAAAAGCAACATGTAATCTAATCCACAGATGCACAGACTTCTAAGAGAATTTTACAGAAAGCTATAAACACAGAACACTGTAGGGTAGTTTATGCTGTTAAAGAGATCCGCCCTCAGAAGTAGATATTATAAGAAAGTAATTACAATCAATTACACAATGAATAATAGAATAAATATGCTAGGATTATATAGGTGGGATAAAACGTAAATGAATTTACTACTGTAAATGTATTTTATTTGGCGGTGTATTCTTATTAGCGCCTTTGGCGGATAGAAGCTTCCGCTAAATCAAGTACAACTCTAAATGTCTTGCACATTTACTCATAAATAAGTACATTATTTACAGTATTTCTAGTAATTTTCAAATGAAAGAAAACAACTGTGTCTCTGTTGAAGCAAAGTGATTTTTTTCTTAAGAATAAAGGAACGTTACCTATGTTGAAAATGAATGTAATTGTCTCAATATGCGTAAAATTCTATGATGTCATTTTCTCCAAGTCCATAAAACTTTATGCCTGTGTTAAGAGCTTCCTTGCGTTATTGTTGTAAACTCATTATGACTCCTCATTTAGATAATAAAATCAATAAACTATAGCTGTCTCTGTAATATTTCCACTCAATATATCCCAGTTAATTAAAATACCTTTTTCTGAAATAAATTTTTCTTATATGATTAATTCTTCATACACAAAAAAAAATCCCCGTGAATCAATCTATATTTTCCTCAAACAACAAAAACTGGACCCTCGTAAATATATGTGATTTGACATTAATTGTTCGACCATTATTTTCATGTTAATTTGCTTGAGGGTCAGCTTCCGATATGCGTATTCTAAATGAACATGAGCTTTTATAATTTTTCTTTATCTCCATATTTCTTTAGAACAATAACAATGAATTGACCAGTTTATCCTACGTGTGTACGTATGTCTTTGGACTTTTAATTTCAAATGAACTTGATCACGTTAGTGATTGGTAATGAAATATAAAATTTTGATCCTATATTACGTAATAAGGGGTCACAATGGACCGATGACTCTTAAATATTTCTATTCAGTATATCTCCACAGCGAAAAGAAATCTTTGAATTAGTGTTGAACAAAAAATCTTCAAAATCACAAGACCTTTAATTTACTATGAAAAAAAGGAGCTGACCCCTCAAATTAGGGGCTCAGAGGGAAAAATGACTTTCATCTATTACTTTCTTATGATCAATTTTTTGTTAAATATTACTGAAGCAAAAGTATTCATCTTAACAATTTGCAACAATATTTAATAAAATTTGGATCATATGTTACGTAATGAGGGGTCACAAGGGGCCAGAATATCAAATCTCTGACGCTCTATATCTCAAAAAGGGGGGTTATTTTTATAAGCAATATTGAGCAAAAGATTGTTAAAAAATATTCCTGACAATATGCATACTTTGAATTTTTGTAAAACGGCCCAATTAAGGACCTTGAGCGATGGCTCCTAAACATTTCTTTTCAGCATATCTCCGCAACGAAAAGAAATCTTTGAATAAGTGTTAAACAAAAAGTCTTCAAAATCACAATACTCTTAACTTGCTATCAAGAAAAAGGGGCTGACTTCACAAGTTAGGGAATCAGAGGGACCAAAAGTCTTTCATCTTTAACGCTATGGCAATATTTTGTTATACATTACTGAAGCAAAGGTATTCATTTTAGCTGTTCATTATTTACTGGAATGTAATGCATCAAATAGTACCCGAAAAGATTTTTTTTTTGCAGAAATACTATGTACACCCAAATATAATAAAATTTTGTAACTTGATGACAAGTACAGATCCATCATTTTTACGACAATTGTGTAGATTTATCACAAAAAGTTTTGACTCTGTCTGTCCTCCAGTAATTTTTGCTCGTCCATAATTATTGTAAATATGTATATATGTACCTCTTGTACCATGTATAGTGTTTTTTGAGAGAATAAATGAATGAATGAATGAATGAATGACGATTTTCAACAATATATGAAAAAAAATGGATCTTTGCCGCTTCATATCTCAAAAGGGAGAATTTTTTGATAAGCAATATTGAACAAAAGATGGTCAGAATAATACTTTGAATTTTTGTAAAAATGGCCCCATTAGAAATTGTAGGGGTGGTCCCTAAATATTCCCATTCAGCATATCTCCAGAACGATAATAAATCTCTGAAATGTTTGTACAAAAAGTCTTTGAAATCACAAGGTCTTTCATTTGATATCAAGAAAAAGCTAAGGGGCTTACTCCTCATATTAGGGGTTTAAAGGGACCAAAAGTCTTTCATCTTTTACTCTTTAATAATCGTTTTTTGTGATACATTACAAAAGCAAAGATATTCATCTTTACGATTTGGAACAATATATGATAAATTTTGGATCATATGTTACGTAATTAGGGGCCACAAGCTAAAGGGGTATGAATGCTAAATCTTTGACGCTTCATATCTGGAAAAGGGGAATTTTTGATAAGCAATGTTCAACAAAAGATGGTCATGATAATGTTTTAAACAATATGCATACTTTGATTTTTTGTAAAATGGCCCTAATAAGGACTTGTAGGGATGACCCCTAAATATTTCCATTCAGCATATCTCCACATCAAAAAGATATCTCTGAATAGGTATTGAACGAAACGTCTTAAAATCACAGGACCTATCATTTGATATCAAGAAAAAGGGGCTTACTCATCAAATTAGGGCTCAGAGGGGCCCAAAGTCTTTTATCTTTAACTGTTTAATGATCAACATTTTGTGATACATTAAAGAAGGAAAGATATTCATCTTATCGATTTGCAACAATATACTGTAAACATTTTGATCATATGTTAGGTAATAAGTGGTCATGAGTGGCCAAAATGCTATATCTTTGATGCTTTACATCTCGAAAAGGGATTTATTTTGATAAGCCATATTGAACAAAAGATATTCAAGATATTGTAATATAAATCAGTAAAAATAAATTTAATGACAAACTCAATGCCCTTCTCTTTTACGAATATCTTAGTCAAAATCTCATCTCATCTTATCGAGAAATTCAACGGAAGACCTACGCTTTGCTCGCAACGAGATCGTATCTACTTGAAATATATAATTTGATATTAAAATTAAAACCATTCATGTATTTCAGCAAAACACCTTTATTTTGTAAAGGAAATAATAAAAACCACATTAGAATGTTTTAAACATTGACAGACTGAGATTTTAAAGCCCAAAAGTAAGGTCAACACCTTTGTGTCTGATTTGCTACTTGAACAGATATTAGGAGTAAATTCATGCAATGTAGGTCAGAATTAAATTTCATTCAACTTCAGTGTTGATTTCAGCAGAGTATAAAGGGGTATAATTCATACAATATCTACTGTCATAATCAATATAAATTATTTTCTCAATCAATCATGTGCGAATAAATAGACGAAAAAAAATCAATTGCACCGTTTTGATTTCTAGATAACTTTAAATTAACGTTAATATATGTGTTTCATTGAATAAATAAATCATTCTCAAACAGTTCTGAATGTGTGTGAATGTTTGTATTTAATCTTATCAAATAGAATTTTGTTTTATTATTGTTAATGTCTGTTTTCCTCAATTCATTCAACAAAGCTGTACGTGTAATACAAAAAATATTGATAGAAATCGGTAAATACCGTCGCTGTAAGCATTTAATATACGTGACACTCTTTATTTAATGAATGTGACACCCGTTTTTTCTTTACGTAGATAATAAACCTGCTGAATTGAAGTTTTTATATTCATATCAAGCAGAATTTGTGCAAAATCTTATGCGTGAAATAATGAAATCACGTATTGTGGCCTCCAGCTTAACATTCAGATATATCTACGACGTAAACAAAAGTAATTTCCATTCCTACGTAGATACGATATTTTCAGATGAGCTTGAGACAGATCTGTTTCATACTTGGATATTTCACTTTGATAAACGTTAATGGTAATCTATCAAGTTTTATGATGACTTTAACTTCTCTATCGTCAACTTCCGTTACTTATGCAGCAATATACCTTCATCACCTGCATGTGGACTGTATATATCTCAGTTGATTCGATACGCAAGAACATGCTCTACGTAAGAACAATTTTTAAAACAAGGTAGATTATTGACAAGCAGGTTGATGAAACAAGAATATCAACAGTAAATAAAAACTATATATAAAATACATATAAAATGGTGACAGAGAGATTTTTGACACCAACTGGAATCAGTGGAATCAATTGTTTTTATAAAATGAAATAGCTTTTCTTTTTATTTATGTAAAGGAATTAACATGCCATCTCTCTCTCTCTTTCTCTCTCTCTCTCTTTCTCTCTCTCTCTCTTGTGAGGAGTTGGGCGCATGGAATACATTGTGGGGAAAGTGCTTCCGTATGACAATTTTAATAAAATAATAGGCAATTTTTATGGAAAAAAACTATATTACTATAGAGTCTCCTTTATAATCCTAAAAATTACGTATCTGTCGTCTCAGTATGTAATCAAAAATTATGGGGAATGTTTTTCATCACTCATTATTATGGGGATCGTCATCAGAACTCCTCTGGCTTTACTGTTGGATTTAACAATTATATCATTCTTGATGTTTTTGAACATTTTTCTCCTAATCCTCTACTTATTCGTGGATACAGTTTTACATAGACATGTGGTATTTTGATGTATAGTCTGTTTAAAATCGCTGAATAAATTTTTAACACTGAATAAATGACGTCACAATATTTACAAAACTCGTTACATTGAACATCGAGCCCGATTCCAATGTTGTCCACAAACATGCAACGGTTTCTATATCGAATTTAGGAACGGACTGGAAATTGATTAAGTTCATTTATATTTATGTAATAAAAGTAAAATAAAAGGGGAATATATCAATGATGACAGATAAACGCTGTTGAGTTTTTCTGCATTATTTCCAACTATAACGAGACCTTTATCATGTTTATATTCTAGGATAAAATGACATTTTTCAGCGGGATAGGAAGTGTGCATTAAGTTTCGTTTATTATTTAATTAAAATAATTTAAAGGTAACAAGTCATCATAGATAGTGAATTTAAACCCATCTACTCCTTCCTTCCCATTTTTTCCCGATCCAACATTTCCACAATTTAAATAAAATAGTTCTTGTCTTTAGTTGAATCGTTTCTCTCTTTTAAAAAATGGTACTCTAGTTCATTTCTCCTTTAAAAAACATATTTGTAAGATAATAAACGAAGTCCTCAATTGATCGATGAATTAGAGAGATCCATAAATCGTTTAATTCAAAATTATTTGTTAGCAGCATTTGTTGAGTTCAGTATATCAATTCATTTTCCAGCTTAAAAATTGTTTCATAAATTTTCAAAGTCAGAAATTATATATTTTTTCATTCAGTAAATCAATCTGACATTGTCCCCACGTTACGCAGTTGGGCGTGTTCGTTTGTGGGTGAATGGGCGTCGGAAGCAAATTGAAAGTGGGATGGCTAATCGAAAGTGGGGGATGGGGCTAAACCAACGAATGAAAGTAAACTAAAAAAATAATAAACCCCATGCAATTTTCAATGCTTATTTTATGTCAACCTTTGAAAAAAGAGTGTTTGCGGGGGGCGGGGGGGGGGGGGGGGCTGAGCCCCGCTTGCCCCCACCCCGGTTCTGTCGCATATGGGTGAGTGACGTAATTTGCATCGTGGGAGCATTATCGAATACAGTTCTCTTTGCGAGGGGATACTCTTCCTTGTGGTGGCCTTGTCTTTTGGTTTAAAGCGCAAGGACAACGACATCATTTATTTCGTTCTGTGTATATAAGTGTTTTTTTTTTTTAATTTTATAATACTTACCATGTGCATTGTACACAACAAGACCTTCCAAAATACAAAATAAGGCTTTACCTCAACCTGATTCTTAGAGTTTCAACCAGAGACACCTAAGTGCATGTATGGAGCCCTATTATTAATGGGAAAACAGTAAGATTACTTTTAATTTTCAAAAACATAGGATTTTCCCGTCAATTATGTCAAAATATTATTCTATAAAAAAATTAAATTTTTCTTACGTACCGAGACGGACCAAATACAGTAAACCGTATATAGAGAAATACACAGCTCGCAAGATAAGAAACACAATTTACAAACAAAAAAAAGAGACAAATTAGTATTATTTTGAATATTTGCAAGCACTATGTCAGAAAGATGTTTCCCTACTAGTATCTCTAACCTTCACTGCATCCTTTTCATTGAAGATAGGAACCAAATACTAGTAACAGGCCGGGGGGGGGGGGGGGGGCATTCCCTGCCCTCATGTGGAATCTTTCAATGTTAGTTTGATAGTTGATAGGATGAAGGCCTTACTGTAGTGATCAGTACTATATTTGATTTGCATATGCATTGTGTGACACTTTTGTCCAGTGGAGTGATGGTATATACCTTATGCCTACATGGATCTTTATTTTGTGGCGAGGTCAAATACGAAAAGGATCTCATGACCTTTAATGACCTTTAAAGATCAACAACCAGTCTCTTAATAGTGGCCCTAAAGTCATTTTTTGTGAAGCCAGTTACAATATGATGAGCGGCGTCGATATTGTAATGTTAAATTTTATTGACACTTATGGTACTTATTCACTAAATAAATGAAATTAACGCCTCTGTATTTAAATAGAAAAGAAAAATGCATGAACAGTTAAGCTTCGTTATCTCGAAGCTGATGGGACTATGGATCGGCTTCGAGCCGTCCGGGGGTTCGACATATTCAGGGTTATAATTCAAATGGACTTCAAATAAACAGGAAGAAATTTAACATGTCAAAATCCTCCTTGTTTGAAATTTCATAATGTATTCGACCTCTTTATATTCCATTTATCAATAGATTATTTTTAACAACGTATACTCTTTATAATTCTCAACATTCTAGTATAAACTTTTTTATTATAAATAAAAGTATTATCCTTCTATTGACCGATTAAATCACGTGTTTATACAATGTATTTAAGGTCAAGATCTAGTAAATGCTCTTAGACTGACTTTTTGGTGCTAGATCCATTATGACGTCATAATCACTTTCAACTTTCTTTTTCCCGTACTTTACGGCTCTAACAGAATTATGTAGAAAATAAAGTACTTTCATGGAATTCAATTTGCAATCACATGAAAAGTAGTCCGGATATCTATATTAAATTTAACATTATTTAAAAGAAGAGACCAAGAACATACAAATTACCGTTTTCTGAAAGACTGTAGGCAATCTGGATACATTTTGTTGTGTGCTATGCAAAAAAACTCCCATATTCATGTCTAATTTTTTTAATTTTTCATTGAAAATGACAGTTTAAAATATGGTTTTTCATCTTATTTTCCTACAAATTATGCCCCGAAACACCTTTTTTGACCAAGCTAAAGTTATAAGGCATCATTAAAGGAATTCATTTCTTGAATTTGATAAATCTGTAGGCACCCTTCGTTTACTAGATCTTGACCTTAACCGGATATCATCTATGCATTTAAGGATCACTGTCTTAGTTAGTATAGTATGCCAGGGCATTAACGACTGTGGGGAACGTGGGATAATCTGCATGACGGACGAAGTATGTTTCCCACTATTGTTGATGTCCCAGGCATGCTATATTAACTAGACAGTGATTCCTTATAATTTCATTGCATTGTGAAATAAAACTGTAGATTTAGATTTTTAAAAAGTGGACATAGATTTAAATTACACAAGGACCCCCATGCCAATTTCAATAGTCCTTTGCCACTGAATTAGAAATGTGAATATTTAAATTTAAACCCGTCCAGGATAATGAAAATGTAATTTTATCAGATTGATACATGTAAAATTGGTTTAAACAAAATTATTTTAGCATAATAAAATCAAACGCAAGAAATCCGATCACCTTTGTCTAGCTTATAGATAACGACAATAGGTTGTGAATCGGGTCCTTCGTTGGATAGCTTTCCAGGTACCACGGTGGTGTGGTTTGTAGTATCTGACTGGCTTTACTATTATAATCAACATTCATTTGTTCTCTCAAAAACCAAATGTATGGTACAAGAGGTACATATACTAATCTCAGCGAGATGGGTAGATTACATATACTAGTATACATATTTACATTAATTATGAGCGAGAAGAAATTACAGGAGGACAGACAATGTCAAAAAATTGGAGATATATACACTTAACAAAACTTCTAAGTGTTCACTTTTATAAATGTATTTATGTATAATATTTTCAAATTATTACAACAAATGAGTCCTCTCAACAATTATAGAAAGAAAAATAAATATAACCGATGAAAACCAATGATCCATGACGAATCTTAAAAACAATAAATCCTTACTTTGTGGCACGTGTTTTGTATAATTAGTAATTTTTTGTGATCATTATCACAATTTAAAAACTGTTTTCACTAAAAAACACAAAACATTGGCAAAATGACCATTGAGAAAGAAGGGAGAGCCGTTAGAATGTTGATATCTGGACCATCCATGCACCACGTTTTACTTACTTTTATTTCAGTGTTAAGTCGTCCTTGATATTACTTTTAAAAATTAACAATCCGTATCAAATCCCATTTAAACAACATTTTTTGATAGGCTGCAAATCCATTCAATTTTAAGGCTTCAGTATATAGTTTTTGAAATGTGTTTTTTTTTATTCAGACTGGGGGTACAGTATCTTTTCAAAGAAAAAGGGGACGTAAACACTAAACAAAGTTATTATTTACCACAACCTTAGATCTTTCCATACGTGTGTGTGTTTGAATATTTGCTTGAGAGTAAGGAAGGGTGTGTGTGTGTGTGGGGGGGGGGGGGGGGTAATTTTAATATATATTTTATTTAATAAAGCACTTCAAATTTTTCAAATCAAGTACTGTCCATGGATAAAACACTCAGTCTTCACACTGTCTTTACACAATCAGTAAAACCCCAGTAGCAATCAACAGCCGAGGAGTTTTGAAGCAAAAATGAGATTCTTCGGGTGACAGTCGTCAGCTCATCGGCCGTTATCTTGGCCGATTTTGACTTCTTTTTTTGTCGGCCAACCAATTTTGTGTCCATCGATCGGTCCAAGTTATAATTTTTCTGCGTCGGTGGCCAATTTCTTCAATTGAAGTTATCTGTCGACCAACCTTCGATCATCGTCCGACCATCGGCAGTCAATTTATTAAGTCGGTCGTACGTCGTTCGACAATAAGAGTGTTCAAAATTTCGCACGACTGTGAAATCAAACTGTAGCTCAGAGCTCGATGATAGGGCGACGATTGGTCGACTTGTGAATATTTAACCTATTAAGGATGCATAACATGAACAAAATTCTGATGCATGGATTGATATATTTTTGAACGAAAATAGCATAAACAAGTTGCTGTCCTTTAAAAAAAACTACAATACGTGGACCAAATGCATGTGTTTCTAAACGAAATTCAATTCAAGACAATTTCTAGGTTAAGTGAATATTCATGTATGTTCGTTCACTTTTTTATAATGATCTGTCTACTCTGACTGATCAAAAGTACTTACATATAGCAAAATTGTTAAATGTTATCTCCGATTGGCCTAAAAAGTTTTGTCATTTTAAAAAAATTGGGCTATTTTAACCCATAACGGCTGGGACTTTACATCTAATCTGGATTTATTCAGAAGAAATCTATAATTGGAAAAATATATCTGATGATACACGTGAAGCACAGCTCTGTAGTACGCAGATTTTTTTCAGACCCCCCCCCCCCCGCCCCCCTCCACATGGAAAACCGTTGCTACAAGCCTGTATCAAGCTGTATTTGGATTGCTGTATAAATAATTATTTTTGCAAGGCTTGATGCACAAAACAAATGCCGAAGAAGACTACTTGTAATTCTATCTTTTCTAAACCTAGAACTATTCGTTGAATGAAGTTCTTAATTCAAGGTGTTATTCTATATTCTAATAGCCGACAAGACCAGAAGAAACTAGAGGCACTGTGAGCATGAGCTCACCAAAGGATACCCCCTCCCATATGGTTATAATGGCAAAGGTCATGTTTTTGAGGTGGCCGGAAAACCCAAAATGTGTGTCAGATCAAAAAGCAAAAATAGGAGATGTACAATGGCAATGTGTAATAAAGATTCTGTGAAAGTTTCATAAAATTTCACTCAGCAGTATAAAAGGAAATGCGGATAAATGATGGGTACCCCAAAGCGTAACAGACACTCACAGACGGACGGACATACCGATCACTGTTTACCCTCCCACTTTTCAAGCGGGGGTATAATTGGTGTCCAGAACATCGGCTTAAATGTGACCTAGGCATAAAGCTTTGACTGTCATTTGCCAAACCTACTGCTGTATTGTAATTTCCCCTATTTCATGTAAACTGTAAAACGTGCCGATTTTTTGTGAAAGTTTTGTGATTGGAACTCGTACTCCACACCATGCTTGGCTGATTCGATGTGTATCGGTGATATTTTAACCTATAAGAAGTAGCGGTAATGATCGGTTGAAATTTTGAAAAAAATTATAGCGATAATGAGTTGAAATTTTTGGCGATGTAGCGGTAATGTTGAGCTCCCCAAGGTTCAATGTGTCGACTTTAATTACACAGCTGATTCCATAGACAACTAATGTCATTTTTGTAAATGAGAAATAGCAGATGACCAAGAATAAGTCTTTGGGGTACACGAGCTTTAAAGGTACTAAGACACAAAATTGAAGTTACATGTCTAGAGAATTTTCTAAAATTTTCTGTATATTATCACGACATATATATTCAATTGCAATTTAGCTTTTCACATGAAAATACAATAAAAATCTTATATCATCTCAGAATTATTGAAACTTCGAACTTGTGGACTGGTTTGATTGACATACATGTATCCTCCCTTACTCACATTTTTTTAAATTTCATTTTTAATAATTATGAAAAGTGGCAATTTTGTTGTGTATTAATGTGTATTAATGAAAAATATCAAACAATTATCCAGAAAATTCAGAGTAGATATGCTCGAAAGCAAAATTCCCTCAAAGTACATTGTCAGTCCTTGTTCATTGGTGTGTACCGACTTTACCAACTGAACACACCCGGTGAGTCGTAAACTTTAACGATAACAGAGCTCGTTCAAGGATGAATTCAATCTACTATGAATCTTAGATCTAGATCTGTCTTGACCCCCACCCCTCTTTTTTATTTGTCTGATCTGCTTCTAACATGCATTAAAGTATAAATATTGCGGTCATACGAGATTGATCGCCGGTTGCAAGCTAGCTCAGTTGGTAGTGGACTTGTCTAGAATATTTCGAGGATCCGGATTCAAATACTATATCGCAATCTTCTCCGCCATATTTTTTTTCCTTACTCGTTACATATAACTTAATTATGTCAAACAAAAGACAGTTCAATGGAGTGGAAAGAAATTGTGTTTCAACATCGATGTAGTCTTTCTTTAACAACTAATCAAATAGGGATGGATATCACCAAAATTTTCGTATTACGATATATCATATTTTTTCAAACCATAATATCGCAATATTTTTACGAGCCGGTTTTACAATGATTTTCAATTAATATTCACATTTCTCTCTAAAATGAACGGAAAAAACAACATAATTTCATTTTTTAGTGTAAGCAACTTTGGATGCTACATGTACGATGCCATGTTTTACCTTTTAAAATTTTTACACTTCTATAGATGTAATGAAGAAGATTCAACAAATAAATGAATAAGTTCTGGAAATTATAGCTACATGCATGTACCTACAATGTAAATACCGGTTTCTTGGTCTCTGTAACACGATCGCGACATATCAATATTGTAAAGTAGGCTCCCCCTAAAATCTTCCCTACAAAAATCTCACACTAAGGTCAATTTTCCGGGGGGAGGGGGTGTCCTATTCTGTGTAGAAGGTGTAGAGTACAGTTTCCTCGACAGCCACCACTCCACCCCATCCCACCCCTCCAATAAAATATGCTTGAAGGGGAGAGGGGCAGTACAATGTCATTTCTTTAAAATGGTGACCAGATGCATTGAACATACGTATTCGAAGAATGAAAACTTTAAATCTCATTTTTCTCAGCAACTGTCAAGCTATAATTTATCTTTAGAGTTGATCAAAATAACTCAGTGAAGAATAACAGAATTGATAAAAAAAAAACGGTAGTCGAGTTAATAAAATGTGGTGCGATCTTGACAACCTGGACATTGCTAAGGAGGTCTCAGTGAGATTTTCAAAGTTATGCATATTGAGTTTATTAAACCTAAATTGCATAAACGTAGAATTCATTAAAGTCAAAGGATAAACTTGCGTGAATATTGAAGAATGAGTTTAATATGCATAACCAAGACGTAAACGAATGGAGGCATACTAGCATCGTCTTACAAGTGCATTTGAAATAATTATGTTTTTTTTTCTTAACAAAGTATGATTATATTAACAGCAAGACAGTTAAATAATTTTTTTTTCGTAACAAAACCCAGCGCAAATTAAAGAAACTGGGGGGGGGGGGGGGGGGGGGGGGGGGTAAGGGGTGCAGAAAGCCTTTAGCGTCAGATATCAAGAAATCACTTTTGATATGTAAATTGCGTATTTAAATTTACTTCTCATTATTGAAATTTATGAAATTATGAGGAAAAAACATTTTCTGAGAGAAATTATATCTCATAAAAAATTTTCATTTTATAAAAATATTAAATAGTATACGTGGGATTCAAACCCTAGGAATAAAATACCGAAATATCATACTGCTCTGAGACTAATACCTGCTCACATTTCTCGGCCGGTGGCCGTAGACCGGTAATCCGTGGTGTGAGTGATGCCCCAACATCGGTCCACATCGGTCTAGTAGTCCGGACTTACAAAGTCCCAGCGATGCATTGCTAATCATTAATGCCTAGGTCACATTTCCCGGCCGGTAGCCGTAGACCGGTGGTAATCGGTAGTAATCCGTGGTGTGAACGATGCCCCAACATCGGTCCACATCGGCCCAGTAGTCCTTAAAGTATCAGTCACATTATCCAGCGATGTGCATACGATGGGCAACCAATGCGTTTTATGAGAAAAATGTCGTGGTTGCCGGCCGGACTTACAAAGGTTCAGCGATGCATTGCTAAGCATAAAACGATGTTCCAGGATAATCGGCCGATGTATATTACATCGCACTTACATTGGTGAACATCGTTCGTACATCGGTCGACTACGGGCCAATGTTTGGTCGAACATCGACCGATGATCGGTCGTTATCTGTTGAACACCACTCAACCCCCGATGACCTCAGATTCAACAGATATTGGACGATGCTCGGCCAAACATCGGCCGATCCTTGAAAGATGTGTTGATGATGGGTTGCCGATGAGGAGAGATGCGAGGCATCGTTGGAGACATCGCTGAATTTTAACTACGAGTTATTTCCTACCGATGACCCCACCGATTCGCAAAAAAGACTCAGTCACCGTCCGATCACTAGTGGTGCTCGGCCGGCAACCACACCATTTTCATCAAAAAACGCATCGGTTTCTCATCGTATACCCCATCGCTGGATAATGTGACTTATACTTTAACAATGTCCCAGGGTAATTGGCCGATGTATGTTACATCGCTTATACATTGGCGAACATCGTTTGTACGTCGGTCGACTATGGGCAATTGTTTGGTCGAACATTGACCAATGATTTGCCATTTCTGTGGCCCACCACTCAACCCTCCGATGATTTTAGATTCAACGGAGACTTTGCGATGCTCGGCTATACATCGGCCAATCCTTGAAAGATGTGTTAATGATTAGTGAAGTTTCGCATTTTCGCGCTTCGCCGTCGCATCTGCGCACTTTCCTCTCTTCGCAAATCGCATTTCGCAACTTCGCCCTTGCAACTTCGCACTCTCGCATTTAAGGCGATGGTGCGAGTGGCCCCAGCGGAACACCATAGCAATTGGATCAAATACCATGGACATGTGTTTAAATTAAAAGAGAATATTCAGTCAAATCATTAAAACCTTTGAAAAGCGTATTTTGCTTCTTTCCGAGCACCAAGGACATTATTGGACAATGAACAGCCCTCGAATGTATGTCGCTTAATATAACCTTAGGCTTTACGCTCCCTTGTTCCTGGGCAATACCACAATAAGATAAAAAAAAACAAATTCAGACTCAGTGATTTCAGGTTTTCTTCATAAAAGAATGAAAAAGAATGAAATAATATTCTTAAATGGATTTATTAAGCATGTTGGAAATAAAATGTGTGTGTGTTGGTGGAGGGTGTGTGTGTTAGGAAAGTACATTTGCATTCTGCAACGAGTACAATAACCCTGTTTGCTTACATTTTTCAAATATGAATTACGTGTCACCAGTGTGCAATACACATATTTACCCTACTTGGTGTAATAGCTGCTCTCCGAAAAATATATGTCGAATTTACAGACCTGTATGTCAATATAATTATTTTTTTCGGAGAGCTACAGTTCTGCAGCTAAGTTTGTAGGACCTTGATACTGTAAACTCTGAAGGTTGTATTCATTTTTCCGTACACAAATTAATCTAGTTTGTTAATGGCATTCTTGTGTATGTTGTGCATAAAACATCGTATTGACCTTGAGAACGACAATACATTTACGACAATACAAATCGAACTTAATGGGACCAAAAAAATCGAAACATTTTTGGATTCGAAATATAGGCATTAAAAACAGAAAAAAAGAATTTCTGACTACCACCTGACATAACTATGGTATTGGAAATATCGGTGTGCGTTGTTGAACATCCCCTAGAGGATTTTTCTCTCGTATGCATGGAGACACAACCATTTGCCGATAGAGGGCAGTGAATTTACATAAACATCTATACATGGCCCTCAGGGCCATTTATGAATGAGGGTCTTTTTGCGTGCATGTCAACACTTACTATGACGAGGGACCTCGATCGGTTCATACGGTATCATCCGAAGGACCGATCTCCGCGTCCCGCAGTGGATTCAAATCCGCGACTTAAGGACACGGCGCCACGCGGAACACTTTTTGGTTAGAAGGAGAATACATACATTTTCACTTTACGATCCATAGAGCTCCGTCTTAACACAAACACTTAACACCCATGGATCACTCACTTCCCAATTTTGGAAGAGCTAGGGGGCCCCCTTTTTAAAAATTACGAACCTAGATTATATAAAGAATTTTAACCACTGTGCCAGGCCAGTGTAAAGATGTGTAATGACTACCATAGTAATAATGAAATGACGGAGTCATTTTCTAACGACAAAAACCCGAAGAGAAAAAACAATTTTTTTTTGTATGCACTACTGTACACAGGTATCTTCTTTAAATTTTCTTTATGACTAATGCCTTCATTTTTTTACTTCCTTAATGTCAAATCAAATCCTTTAATGGTAGTGCTTTGGGTCATGTTGCTGTGAAGATACATCGATAATATGCAGTTTTCTTCTTCTCTCTGTCGTTTGGAGTTTTAAGGTACCGAGATAATACCTGAAATTAGAAAACATCATTTCTGAGCATTGAAAGCAATGTAATCAAGCAAATTCAAATAATTGTGGTCCCTCGCTTTCGGTGTCTTAGTTTGTAAGGTGCTATTATATATAGCATATTGTGTTAAATATTAATTCCCTATCATATATTGTCAATTCCAAAGCAATATTTTGAATTAAGGTCAAATAAAAAGGTCAAGGATTATAATCATTCCAAGGTCTGAAACATCTCGATCTTGTCTCACAAAAGGGACATCAAAAAATAAAACCAAAATCAAATGTTACAATGAAAACAAGACTCACCGGGGTAGGGCGGTGCCACAATGGCTGATCAAAGGTTTACATAGAATATATAGGAAAAATCTTAAAAAATCCACTGGGCCAGGAAAGATAAAACTCTTGTCGAAGCATCCTTAGGTGGTGTAGATTCAAGTTTGTACAAATCTTGACACCCGGGGGTAGGGCAGGGCCACACTGGCTGATCAAATTAATCCTTGCCCTTTTTTTTGACCGGGGCTCACCTGAGCACATTGTCTAGGAAAAAAGCACAGATCAGGTCAAAACTGAAAAATTGAGAGGCGGGGGGGGGGGGGGGGGCGGGGGGTCGCTTGGTTATGATTTGAACAAACTAAAATATACATTAAGGGGGTTGATTCCATATAAATATCACTAATCATGGCTTTGAAGTACTTGAGAAGAAGATTTAAAAAGATTTTCATATATATTCTTATGAAAGAGTTTCATCGGCCATTGTGGCCCCATCCTACCCCTGGGGGTCATGATTTGAACAAACTTGAATCTACACTACCTGAAGATGATTACACATGAGTTTCATCTTTCCTGGCCCTGTGTTTCTTGAGAAGAAGATTTTTAAAGATTTTTCCTATATACTCCAATGTAAAACTTTGATTGGCCATTGTGGCCCAACCCTACCCCTGGGGGTCATGATTTGAACAAATTTGAATCCACACTACCTGAATATGATTCCGGGTGAGTTTCATCTTTCTTGGCCCAGTGGTTCTTGAGAAAAAGATTTTTAAAGAATTTTCTTATATCCCAGATAGCAAGCTTACGTTGGCCCAATGTTGGGCCACCGTTGTAAGTTACGTTGGTCCAATGTCGGAAAATGATATTGGGCCAATGTAATTTTGCTCATCGGCGCAACGTTGCGCCGACATGTTGGCGCAACGTTGGCCCAATGTCATAGAACGATAATTCTGACGTTGGTCCAACGTTGGGCCACTGTTGTCAGTTATGTTGGCCCAATGTTGGGCCACTGTTGTAAGTTACGTTGGTCCAATGTCGGAAAATGATATTGGGCCAATGTAATTTTGCTCATCGGTGCAACGTTGCACCGACATGTTGGCACTACGTTGGCCCAATGTCATACAATTACAATTCTGATGTTGGCCCAATGTAGGCCCAACGTATTTGTGCACCTACATGTAGGCAGTACATTGGCCCAATGTCAAACAATGATAATTCTTATGTTGGCCCAATGTTGTCCCAACATATTTGTGCATACGGATATTTAGAAATCTATGAAATTCCATGGAAATATAAGAAATCCCAGGAAGATACAATGAAAACTGAAATAATGATAACATCACAATTTATCATAGATCAAATCTATATTTTCAAAATTAAAAAAATCGTTTCTTTTACAATGTGTTTTAAAACAAATATTACACATACATTTATAGATGTACAATGTAAGCACATTTTTTCAAAGTATTCTCACTGATCGACATTTCTTTGTAATAAAACAAACTATTTCTTTTTTTAAAATATGGCATTTGACTTAATGACATTGGAAGAGGTCATTGCAGTTACAATGAACTTCCAGTTGCCCATGTACATTTATCGTACAAAGTTAATGACTAGACTAGAGTGACAAACACATGTATTAAGTACAAAATATCCACTACACAACTATATTAATAAAAAGATCCCATAAAATCAACACATGCTATTTTTCCTCGAATATGCCAAAGATCCTAATTAAGTTAGATCCGAAATTTCTCAAGTGTCTGCTTGAATCACTTCCTCACTGATATCCCATGAAATTCACAATAATAAATAAATAAAAGATGGCGTTATGTTAGAGGGCAACCAAATAACTGGTCATGTCACGAACGGATTCACTTTAAGTAGGAAGGTTCGGAAAGTTCAATGTTGATCATTTCCATAAACACTTCAAACTTTGCTGGCACAATTTCTGAAAGAAAAGATGACCATTAGGATGTATTATCATCAATATCTATCGCATATTTATATATATAAACATAAATATATGACATATAATAAAGTAAGGCTCTACAAGACTGTAAAGACAATTGTTTATTTCAACCTGACAGTTCAGTATAGTGTAGAATAGAAATTCACTATCTTGCAGTGTTTTTATTTAGGCAAAATTAGGCAAGGGGTCTGGGGGCCGCCTTGTGGGGCCCAGGGGGCGAAGCTCCTAGATTCTAGAGATTTTGTAGGGTAAAAATGAGGTATACCAATTAGACATATTAATTTTCTAGACGAAACTGTGATTTATGCTAACTTTGACAATTTTAGGGGGGAGCGTGCGCCGGGTGCGCCCCCCTTAAATCCGCCACTGTGTTTAGATTACCCATCAGAATCCATTGCTATGTATTTTTAGGAAAAGGAAATTAAGAACATATAAACCTCTTGTTAACTTGGTATATAGTAGATGCAATATTTTTTATAGTTTTATGCTAAAGGATACAAGTTAATAAAAACAATGTTAGGTTATTTGTGTTACTTAGATAAAAAAAAATGAGCTGGTTCTCACCAATTTTACAAGCTGACTATTCGCCGGCGCTGTAGGAATCGTCTCGGACACAGTCCACTGCATGCAACTATTAAATAATCAAAATAAGTGCTGAAAATGATCTTGAACATGTGTTTAAAAATAAATGTATATTATTACATTGTACTATAATCTCTGAAAATGTTGATGATAGGAACACCAAAATTCCTGAATCGATCCCAAACGAGTTAATTCGGGTTGAAATCCATATTTTTAAAAGATGTTTAGAAGTGTTCAATTATTATAACAAAATTGAAATAGCGCTTGCTCAAACGATTTCACTACCAGGCGTTTTATGTGTAGTGTCCTGACTAAGGAACGAACTGTACCAGAAGCAATTATTCATTCAAGGACACATGTTTAAAATATTTTGTACATTGTAATTGTACATACCGCAGCACCGTGTCGTAAAATGTCTTCATCTTCTGTCAAAACAGAAATTCCATCCAAAGCTAGTCATGATTCTCCTTTTCGCGACACTCTCCTCCGAACTTTCCTCCTGTAAAACATCAACATGGCTGCGTGTAACCCACAAAAAATTCAAATTTCGGCGCGGTGTGTTGTTTAAATTAATAGCTTATCGAGCCCGACTTCGATCCCGACGTAATTGTACTATTAGTCGACAGTTTTAGTGAAACAAGTTATATTCCATAGTTTTGAAAATCTACATAAGGGTTAAATAAATAAAAATGATTAAATAAATAAGAAATAAAAAATAAAATAAATAAATATTTTTTTAAACGTTTCAATATTTTTTTAAACGTTTCAACATAAGTCAGTTGAATGTCGGGCCAACATTACAAAGATGTCCATACTTCAACATTAAAAATAACAATGTTATGGCACGTAGCAACAGCAACGGGGGGGGGGGGGGGGGCAGGGGCCTATAGTGAAATCAAGGAAAAATAGCAAACAAATTGGAAGTGAAAGGAAATTGGCCACCACCACCCCCATCCTTTTGTTTGTCAACTTTTTCAAGTAAGTAAAAAAAATATATATGCCCCCCCCCCCCTTTCCTCACTTTTAAGAACGATGCGACGTGCCTGATGTTGGCCCGACGTTAGAACAATGTCAGTGCACCAACTGTTGTAATTACAATGTCGGACCGATGTTGGAACAATGTCAATACACCGACTGTTGTAATGACAATGTCGGACCGATGTTGGCCCAATATCAATCTGCCAACCGCGATATGTAGCCGATCTACCAACCATATGCCAACATCGGCCCAACGTCAGCTTGCTATCTGGGATACTCCTAGGAAAACTTTGATCAGCTATTGTGGCCCCATCCTATCCCAGGGGTCATGATTTGAACAAACTTGAATCTACACTACCTGAAGATGATTACACATGAGTTTCATCTTTCCTGGCCCAGTAGTTCTTGAGAAGAAGATTTTTAAAGATTTTTCCTATATACTCCTATGTAAAACTTTGATCGGCCATTGTGGTCTCACACTACCCCTGGGGGGTCATGATTTGAACAAGCTTGAATCTACACTACCAGGGTCTGACAAATCCCATTGCCCGACGCCCGGGGCTAGTGAATTTTTAAGGGGGGGGGGGAGGCAAGTGAATATTTTTAATAGGTACATGCCCGTGGGCAAGTGACTATAAAAAAATCAATAAATATTTTTAAAAATGTTATAGGACAGGAGTCTGAAGTTCTTATCGTCAAAAAAAAAAAAATCCGGAAAGAAATTTTCCTATCTTCAACTAAAATACACCATGATGGCAATATGTTTTGGGGGGACACACTTAAACTAATAGATCTGGGCTTGGCCTAAAAAATCTCGCAACAAATTCAGTATTCGGAGCGTTTTACTATTTATTCAAGTTAAGAAATCCAATGTGCTTGACAACTACAGGCCGTTTCTGGCCCTTTTTCCACTTTAACAGCTCATCCTGGACTCCATGCCACTAAACTGGAAGTAAATCTCGCAGTGTATATTTGACGTCTATGAACATGATCATGATGATGAAAGCTTGTTCAAAAAAAATAAAATAAATAATTATTCAACATATTTTGATTCAGTTATTTTAAACATATTTAAGAAAACTTTAAAAGTTATCAATTCTTTTTCTTACTTGTAAGACGATATGTACCAGGGACAGATAATTCTATTTTTACACGGTGCCAAATTTAAATCATTGAAAAGCCAAGTCAACAAAGAGCCAAACAGCTTGTCTTACCGACCTGATGAGGCATTATTTTGTTTTAAAAATATATATTTTTTTAATTGATCACATGTGGAAACATATTATTGTACATGAAGATTTACATACAATTTTTTTCTTTTCTTCAATTACGTTAAATATTCACTGCGGTGTTCACTTCCAGTTTAGTGGCATGGAGTCCACTCCATACTCCACTAATCAACCTCTTTCAAATGACACCAAGGTCAATGACTTTGTGACCTTGACTGTGACCTTAATGCTAAAAATAGCTTTTTCCAAACTTGCCGCCGGGCGCATAGTGTTTCACAAACACATCTTGTTTTTTTTATGGTCTACTTACCCTCTATACTAGTACTGTGTGTACATCTGTCATCCACATTCAGCTTAAGTACAGGATCTTGGCTAGAAGTTGACAAAAATTCAGGATACCTGTAATTTAAAGAAATATCAGTAAGAATGTGCTGCAAATCTCATATTCCATATAATATCAAATATGACACTATACCGGGGCAAAAAAAATATACATGACTGTACTCATGTTTCCTGTCACCTGACCTATCCTCCATTTTACTCTCCAAACCTCATAGTTTTTTTTTTCACGTTTTCATTTTTTTTTGCTATTTTCCCAAAATGTTAAAATCGGCCAACAATATTAAATGTTTTTTACAGATGAGTTTAAGAAGGTTTTAATACAAAACTTGGGCAGACCTGTCGAAAAAATTATTGAACATACCAATGAGAAGTATGAAAGCCCTAACACCAACTGTGCAAAAGTTATAAGTTATAACTAAGGTTGAAGAGTGATATATTTTTGTAAAAGTGGTCAAACTTCAAGGTCAAGAGGTCAAATTTGGTGGTGGTGGTACCCAAAGAAAGGTCTTGTCACAAGAAATACAAGTGTACAGCAGTGAAATATGAAAGCCATAGCCCCACTCACTCCAAAGTTATAAGCAAGGTTAAAGTTTTTGAGGACAAACAGCCAGATGGACTACAGGGCAAAATCTATTTACCAATACGTCTTATTTCAACTATGGAAGAGTTTAAGATTTTAGTGCGCTCCTCTGTAAAAAAGTTGCAGAGTGTACAAATCTTTCAGGATTTCTGGGACAAACTTAACATAAACATGTAAACAATATGTTGGATGTCGATGAACAAATCCTAACAAAAATCAAATGAATCATTTTATTGTTGTGGACTTTATACATGTTATATGCATGAAGAGTAGAAAGGACAAAAATATCAATTTTTATCTATTGTTTATCATATGTATTTAATTATCATCTAAATATAATTCACATGCTTTGGAAATGTATTTTACTACTGGATGATAAATGAGATGGGAGTACGAGAACATAACAAGGGATAAGCCAATAGCGCAACAAACATAAAGGTGAAAAAATTAAATCTCATTACAATATGTTATGTCGCGACTACCAATGAGTACCTCGCAGTTATCTAACTTACCTCCGCTCTTTTGCGAGGGAATCAAGAAAAGTCTAAATTTCTGGGGGCAAATGACATTGTTTACATTAGTGACAATCGAATGATTCGAACAATTTAATGCCAAAATCACGATGTTTTGCCAGATATTGAATTCCAAATAGTAGATTGTCAAATAAGGAAAGTTAAGAATATTTTATATACTGAAAAATGTGACGATTTTCAATGAAAATTTAACTATTAGAGTCCGCTTAATTAAACATATCTTTTAAAATGTGACAATTTAGGATTGGCTCCTCTCAAAAATGTATAAGGCTGGTTCAGCGATTGTCTAGCGAGGTATTCCACCAGGATTTTTTACTTATCTGTCCTTATAAATGCTACAATGATCGATCTTGCATTAATTGTATTGAATAGCACATTGCTCCCACCCAACAGATGATTCCTACCTCCTTCATGAAAGAGTTCAGCTAAGTTAAGTAATTGCGATATCAAGTATTGTATCAAAATTTTCCGAAATATTTCATCTAAAATTAAAGTATACTTTATGTAAATCTGTCAAATCTCTACAACTTATACATATCTCATGAAGATTGAAGTTTTTGGCCTGTAAAATATAATACACACGCAAAAAGGGGCAAATTGAGTCATTTTTTCACACTTTTAGTGTTGTAAAATTGGACAAATTTACTATTATCAAATTGAATCGGAAGAACACAATCACTTATATAATTATATAATTGATAATTTTAAATGTTATAAAAGGTTAGATTTATTCATCCTTAGAAGTATTTTAAAAAGACAATGCACCAGGATATGGATATAATAATTATAACCTCTTCACCATGCACGTTCTCATTTTGTTTACTGCTGATTAGAGTGATGTCCCTTTGGTGAATATAAAAGTTAAACCTGCTCGGCTTGAGAAATACGGCTTGAAAAATATAGTGATCTATCGATGATAATATTTACAATCGATTGTCGCCAATCTGGGCCTTTAAACGACGATTTTTCGATAGCATACTTGCCAACTCACCCGATTTCGTCGGGTCACACCCGATTTTTCAACCCGTAACCCGATTATGTTTTATGACCCGGCGGGTCATGCTTATCACCCGATTTTTGCCAAACAACCCGAAAATCTCCCGATTTCCGGATTTGGTTCGTAAATTAGGTTGCACTTTTAACTTCCAGTTAAAACCCAAGCTTAGATCTACGCGTAAACAATGTCGATGGATTAATTATCAGTGCAGGTGTAAACAATTAACTGGGTGTTGTTTTGACAATTCAATGTCTGAAGTCAATTAAAATGGCTTCCGATAGAACTAGATCGTTATCAGGGCCAACAGGAACAAATTGAACCAAACACATGTCTCTGATTGAACCAAGAAAAAGAGAAACGATATTTATGCAAGTTACATATCAAGGAATCTTGGGGGAAAAAAAACCTTTCATTCTAGATAAAATAAAGTGATCGAAGGCAGTGTAGGCCTAACTTAACATTTAAAACATATTGCAGTAGTTAATTAATTAAGAGAGAATTAAAACATATTGCAGTAGTTAATTAATTAAGAGAGAATAAAAATAACTTCAAAACTGAAATTGGTATACTCCCAAACAAAAACTTTTCTTAACAAATCATGCCAAAATCACATACAAACCATATCAAACTCACAAATTCATGATTTTGAACTATGATTCAGACAGTATCCATTAAATGGATCATACTGAAATCATAGATGACAAATAAGGAAGTATGGTCCTGATGTGGTTTGTTTCTGGGGAATGAGTCTGCTATGATTTTCTTGCGATTCTGACATGTGCAATTAACTTAGAAAACAAAGGAACATGAGTTTGAAATGATTCGTTAACTTTAACTGCTAAAGGTTTGTGATTTTGATATGGTTTCTTAACTTAGTCTTTAAACTCCATACGAGTTACACATGATCTGTTAACTTCTCTGTTGAGAATCATGAGTTTTATATGATTTGTTAACTTTGTCAGAATTGGTTGTATGATCCTGAGATGGTTTGTTAACTTTGTCATCTATGATAGGTGAAAATGCAAGCTTTAAATTCACTTTAGCTTGGAGAATCAAACAACATGCATACATCAATAAAAGTCATTTAAAAGAAAACAGGAAAATTAAGTTAAATGATTAAAATGCACACAGCATGTACAGTGTATAAGTATCAAAGACTATATTTTTTTTTAAATTGAATGAAATGACATACAAATTTAATACAATAATTCATATTTAAATTAGCACACATGTATTTTGTTTAAATAACGCAGTCAGAATTTTATTAAAACTCTTTCTCTTCATGTAATATTTGTGATCCACTCCCAATCTAACTTTGAGGCATAAGATAAGGATTGGATCACTGGTCGGTTTCAGAGTCGTAGAAACCTTGTTATGCAATTCTCCTGCTGGGCAGCACGCTGTAGTACAGTGGTTTGCAGCTGATCTAGGTCAGAATTTGAATTCTGATAAACAAGCTGTGCGCGTTTTCTTGTTGCCGATTTAAAAGAAAAGCCTTTGTATCATATAAGCAATAAAAATAAGTGCTGGACTATTAACTCTATTCTCGGTGAGTATAATTCATTAATTTTATTGTTGACCTTTTTTGATTTCTACCAGCAAGTGCATGATTCATTTTTCCTTTGTAAATGTTTAGAAGAGACATAGCAAAGCTTTACATGGATTTAAACTTAATTTAAGCATCAAATTGACCTTGTTGATTCAAATATATGTTGCACATGTACATGTTAATCGTTAAATACATTGCTTATTTATGAAAATGAAATTCTTTTGCAGCTACAGACATTTCCATCTTCATGATTAACATCTGGGTTGCATTCAAATCAACAAATTCAAAAGACCCGCCTTTGGTGAAGACAAAATTTGTGTACGTAAATAATATTACATTTCAACAATAGTATTCTTTTGGTGATTAATCTAATTCTTTTCACTAATGCAATGGGGAAAGTACTTGAATATTTCATATGTTCATGATCTAAAGATAATTATATGTTGATCGATAAATACCACTTTCTCTACGTTTCTTTTTAGGGTGCTTATGTACACATATAAAGAGCTTATATCAGAGGATAGACTGCTTCATTGAGAGCCCTTGTGAGCCCTTTGTGGTTCTGAATAATAGATCCACCACTCTCCTTATTCTGTAGTGAACAGAGTTGTAATTATATGCTTTTGCAGAATCATAAATAAACAGTGATATCAGTGAGTTCCGGATTATTCTTTAAGAAGAATGGATTTCTGAGATTCTGTTCTTATAGAATTCAGTGAATAATTTGGATAATGTTTTATACCCGGTATTTAAATCGTCATCTTATTAAGGAAGATCATTTGTTGGGATTATATTTATATGACGTCATGGTTCATGTGACATAAGTGTATAATATTTTTCTTAATTTTTGCTAACTGAAATTATTTATCAAATATTAAAGAGAACTTTATTGCAAATATCAAAGTGTTTAGTAAAATTGTATAAGAAGTAGAATTTTCCTATGAGTTGTTCAATTTAACAGATCATACCAGGATCATGATTTTGATACGAGTTGTGAGCTACAACAGATCATACCAGGATCATGGTTTTAACACGAGTTGTGAGCTACAACGGATCATACCAGGATCATGGTTTTAATACGAGTTGTGAGCTACAACAGATCTAACAGGATCATGGTTTTAATACGAGTTGTTAGCTACAACAGATCATTCCAGGATCATGGTTTTAATACGAGTTGTTAGCTACAACAGATCATTCCAGGATCATGGTTTTAATACGAGTTGTTAGCTCTACAACAGATCATACCAGGATCATGGTTTTCTTGCTAGTTGTTTAGTTTAACAGATCATCTCAGAACCATGATCCATTAGCTCATTTGCATGTGAAATTTTCCTATACCGAAATCATATCAAAACCATGATTTACACATGAGTTGTTAACATGATCCCATAGGCTGTTTTTTTCTGTTTGGGCTTTCAAATTTAGCAGAAACTGAAACATGTGAAAAGGCTTTTTAAAAAAAATGCACAATTACTTCTGAATCAGGTCAATATAGAAATACGAAACCTTCGATCAATTCTCATTTTTAACATGTGAATTAAATCAAATTATATATGATTTTTTTGTCATAGTAAATTAAATCCTTTTTCAATAAAAAAAAATTCTCAATACACAAATACTTTGTATATATATTATTAAATTTAATCATGGTAATTATGTCGTGAATGTCGTTACGCGTTATGACCAGATTTTTTACTTTCCAAATCTGGTCATGACCAGATTTTTACATGCTGGAGGTTGTCAAGTATGTTCGATAGTCAGCGACTATCACAACAACACTACACACTTTTTAAAACAATGTTTTGAAATGTATGAGTGGGTCTTCACTCCACTTTTTTTTTCAAGTTTATCCTCAAAGTTTGCATACAAAATGAAATATACTATTTTGATTTCCAAAATTATGGAGTAAAAACCCAATAAACCTTTTAAAAAATTATAATTTTATGATATAACTTTTGTATCTTTACGAGAAAAAAAGTCCACTGAGTCAATGGTCATATCACAAACATGATTTAAATGCCAATCCTCATCAGGACTTGTGTAGCATAGTGGTTAGCTTGCTAGTCTCAGTAGAGAATGCTACTCAGGATTTTTATTGCTAGGGTTCAATCTAATGGATACATGTACCACATTTTTATATCTGTGATAGTCAGTTGGTGAAAAAACTGCAAAAAAATTGCGTACAGATCTTGAGAAACGTGGATTTATAGGAAGTTGACATCGAATTTGCATAAAAATGAATCTCACTACCAGTATATAATATGCCTCGACAAAGAGTGTTAAAAAATTTCAAACTTCTTGCTACCATAGTAGTTGCTGAAAAAAAAAACATGAAAATTTACATGCACAGATAAACAGGAAGTTGATGTGAGATTTCCTAAAAAAAAATAATGCCACCATTATCCCTCAATATGTAATGCCTATAGAAAGATAGACAGACATGCTAATTCCAATTTACTCCCCAAATTTGATTGAGAATGGGTTAAAATAATTGTATGTTGTTATTGAATATTCCTCACAGTTGACTTGTAGGTAATACTTATCATTGCTGACTTGTGGGGAATATTTCTCACTGTTAACTTGTAATACTTTTTATTGCTGACTTGTGGGGAATATTTCTCACTGCTGACTTGTGGGGAATTTTTCTCACTGTTAACTTGTAATACTTTTCATTGCTGACTTGTGGGGAATATTTCTCACTGTTAACTTGTAATACTTTTAATTGCTGACTTGTGGGGAATATTTATCACTGCTGACTTGTGGGGAATATTTATCACTGTTAACTTGTAATACTTTTCATTGGTGACTTGTGGGGAATATTTATTACTGCTGACTTGTGGGGAATATTTCTCACAGTTAACAATTTTAGATAATATTTATCACTGCTGACTTGTGGGGAATATTTCTCACTGTTCACTTGTGAGGAATACACATGTATTGACCATTGCTTTACCCTTAAAACTTTGTTTCCATATAAATGTTGCCTTTGAACCCAACCAATAAATGTACACTTCAGTGTATATTGCTGACTTGTGGGAAACATTTATCACTTATTGGGAAATGCATTATTTTATTATACATGAACATTACAGATAAAAATTATTTTTCAACAAATAAAATAACTATCAAATCTTAAAAAAAATCAATCATCAATAATAATTGTATTGAAACTACATGTATTACTAATCTAATGTTTACAAGTCTTTTAAATCAAAGCACATTAATTTTAAAAACATTTGTTTTCCTTCACTAGATTTAAAACAAATTGCAAATTTTAATTTTCTCAGGTAAAAAAAATGTTTTCAATTCAAAAATAATATGTTGAAAAGGATAAAAAGTCATAAAATCAGGGGACAGTATATATAAGTACTAATTTAATCACTGATGGATTTAATTGGCCAATGACTAATTATTATTAACCAAATTTTGATTATATTTTGTAAAATTTTCTGATTATTGTTACACAGTTAGCATGGTTAGCACACATGTATATTTTCTGACAACTTCTCAGCATGTTCATGAGGCTTTTAACCTACTTTGAAATCATGAACAAGGACCAATTTTTTTTTTTATTTTAGATATACCGCTTTATATACTTCTATGTACATGTATTAGGCTTCATAACATACGATATCAGCATGCTTTTTTTTTATTATTTCTGTTTTTAGAGCAACGGAAGTACTGTAAACCAACTTTAATTGAGTGCAAGAAATATTTGCCAGTTTCATGACCTACATTTACTAGTGAATAGTAAATTATTAATTGCCCTGAACTATTAATTTTGCTTTATATTTGTAGAGAATGTTTCCTTTCATTAGTCACGGAAATTAATCAACACAGATTAGATATGCAAATAAAAGATGACACAAATAGGGTACATGTGTACTACCTGGTAGTTGGTTTACAGTACTGCTCACATATAGAGTTCAAAATGAGATTTTACAGCTATCTTGACTTACCAATACTAAATCCTTCTGTTTCCATACACAAATCCAGACAAAATGCTTTCAGTTATAATACTCTAGTTCTTTACATCCTTCATGTCCATGCAAGCATGTCTGTTGACTTTGACTCCAAGTCTCAGTCTCTAACATTTTCAAGAATAAAGTTGTATAATTTGCTCTTGTGGTGAAAACCCAAAAACCTGCAATGATAATTTTGCTTTCAGTTCAAAGATTTCATTGTATATTTTTTTTAAAGTGTTCATATCTTTACCTATAATTACAAGACAGGTATATCTCCACATCACTCAATAGTAATTTTTGACCCCATGCGGCATGCCAAAATTAAGACTTAATGTATGCCCTTTCCTGAACCATATTGTTAACAGTGGGTAGGTAGGTATGAAAAATATTTTACTTTTTTCCTTCTTGTGACATGGCCCAGAGAGCTTTCCCTTTTAAATCAACCGTACAATAACTGCGAAACAGAACACTTTCTCGTGGATGTTTGATGAGCAGAAACTGTTTTATATGCAAAAAATCAACGATACAGTACAACTTATTTTTAGGAATGACAGAAAACTGAATCAATACCTTAAATGATAGTCATTGAAATTGCATGATAGTGCTGTTAGTATTTATTTAAATTTAATTAAAATGAGAATAGAAATTTACAGCGTAAAGTTACCAGAGGCAGATTAAAAATTTTTAGAAAGGAGGAGTGGGTGCAGAAATCAAATGGTTTTTTTTAAAAAATAAAATAAAAGACCAAAATCAGGAAGCATTATCAGACCCAAAACTTTGAGCGCGATCGTTATATGTAAATAAATTTAAAAAGGTATAAATTCAGTTAAGCAAATATAAATAATTATGAATAATAGATATTGAATCTTAAAATCTCAACATTACCTTTCAATTTTGTAACCAATTTTAAATTTTTAATATGCTCGCTATCATAAAAGCTGATCTAATTGTTATTACTATGTTTCTCCATTTCCTCCAATTCGCATTATTTTGTATACCACGCCCAATCATAATTCAATAGTAATTGAGGTTTTGAAAAGGATTTTTAGTTATTTTTTACATATGATTTTGTTTCTTATTTATTCCATCAGCATCTAAACCCCAAGGCCAAGGTTTGAATTGTAACAAATTTTAACAAGAGGCCCATGGGCCACATCGCTCACCTGAGAAGCTTTGACCATTCTGTTCTTTACCAGATTTCACCCTTGTTATACATAATGCATCCCCACATTACCCTACTGATCATAATTTAGACATTTTGAAATCTACACTACCCCATGATCCTTCCATTGGCACATATGTTTCAGCTTTTTTGGCCCAGTGGTTCCTGAGAAGAAGATTTTCAAAGATTTTTCCTATATATTTCTATGTAAAACTTTGATTCCCTATAATGGCCCCGCCCTTCCCCCGGGGGTCATGATTCCTACAATTTAGAATTTACACTACCCCAGAATGCTTCCACATAAGTTTCAGCTTTTCTGGCCCAGTGGTTCTTGAGAAGAAGATTTTCAAAGATTTTTCCTATATATTTCTATATAAAACTTTAATACCCCATTGTGCCCCCCCCCCTTCCCCTGGGGGTCATGATTGAACAATTTGGAATCTACACTATACCAGGATGCTTCCACATAAGTTTCACCTTTTCTGGCCCAGTGGTTCTTGAGAAGAAGATTTTCAAAGATTTTTTTGTATATATTTCTATGTAAAACTTTGATTCCCCATTGTGGCCTCACCCATCCCCCGGGGGTCATTATTTGAACAATTTAGAATCTACATTATACCAGGATGCTTCCACATAAGTTTCAGCTTTTCTGGCCCAGTGGTTCTTGAGAAGAAGATTTTCAAAGATTTTTCGTAAATATTTCTATGTAAAACTTTGATTCCCCATTGTGGCCCCGCCCTTCCCCCCGGGGTCATGATTTGAACAATTTAGAATCTACACTATACCAGGATGCTTCCATATAAGTTTCAGCTTTTCTGGCCCAGTGGTTCTTGAGAAGAAGATTTTCAAAGATTTTTCCTATATATTTCTATATAAAACTTTGATTCCCCATTGTGGCCTCGCCCTTCCCCCGGGGGTCATGATTTGAACAATTTAGAATTTACACTTTACTTGGATGCTTCCACATACGTTTCAGCTTTTCTGGCCCAGTGGTTCTTGAGAAGATTTTCAAAAATTTTTCCTATATATTTCTAGACTATATAAAACTTCGATTCCCCATTGTGGCCCCGCCCTTCCCCCGGGGGTCATGATTTGAACAATTTAGAATTTACACTATACCAGGATGCTTTCACATAAGTTTCAGCTTTTCTGGCCCAGTGGTTCTTGAGAAGAAGATTTTCAAAGATTTTTCCTATATATTTCTAGATAAAAAAAAAAATTCCGCTTTGTGGCCCCGCCCTTCCCCCGGGGGTCATGATTTGAACAATTTAGAATTTACACAATACCAGGATGCTTCCACATAAGTTTCAGTTTTACTGGCCCAGTGGTTCTTGAGAAGAAGATTTTTTAATGACCCCACCCTATTTTTGTCTTTTCTTGATTATCTTCCCTTGCGAGGTGATATGTCCCTTCATTTTAACAATTTAAATTTCCCTTTACCCAAGGATGCTTTGTACCAAGTTTGGTCAAAATTGGCCCAGTGGTTCTTGAGAAGAAGTTGAAAATGTGAAAAGTTTACAGACGGACAGACAGACGGACAAAATGTGATCAGAAAACTCACTTGAGCCTTCGGCTCAGGTGAGCTAAAAATAAAAGGTGATCTTTAATTAACAATAAGTATTTAATTAAAATGAATTTATTAGACATTTTAATTGGGCCTAAATAAATAAGTAGTGTGTTTTCAGCATGTTTAGTTCCCCGCCTAACTCTAAGAGGTATAGGAGCCGACCCTCAATATTTTTTTCTGCTAATATCTTTCCATGAGTAAACTACTGTATGTATACTTTAAAATGCAGGCTTCATATTTTAGCGGCTTTGGTGCAGACAACAATGCACTAATTCATGAATACTGCTAAGAAATCATTTACATATTGATATATACAATACACCGCACATACATGTGTAGCGCTAATTTATGATTATGCCAACTCAGTGATTATGCTAAATTTTGAAAGCACCAAATTATATACACATATTACAGTATTCGGAATTCCAGTTTACAATTAGAAATGAAATCCCAATCTTGATCACTTCCATGTTTGAGAAATGCATATCTTACACATATTAATCAGAAATATTTTGACAGTGAAATCCTGGGGGAAAGTGGCAGCGTGCCTGCCAATAAAATGTTAAAATAAAATAAGAATGTTTTTCCATCCTACCTACCCTATCTTTTCTAAGGTTAAAATAGGAAACACTATCTATTTATCTTGGCCTTAGCAAAATAAAAAAAAAATACTTATGATACATCGATAATGATGGTCTAAAATCATGAAAATATTTTCAGTAGGGCAATCAGGATGAATGTAGAACAGGGTGCAGGTGAAAGATAATGAAGGCGAATGGACACTATGCAAACCAACGCATGCAAAGAAATATATACAAGTAGGAAGAATGACTTGATAAAAAAACGATAACTAAATCAAGCTTTTTTTGGAAGAATTAAACATGTTAAATAATCTAACCAAGCTAAGAAATTTTAGCTACGTAAATCTATAAATGTACTGATTTCAATGGACCTTTTGAAAAGGTGGAGTTCTCTGTGATACATTTCTGACACTGAGTCAGTGTGTGAGTGACTGACATCAGTTTATAAATACACGTACAGTTTAAGTCAGATTAACTTTTACAATTAATTCGCCCACACAGGCCTCACTAAACAGCTAAAGACCACACAGTCGCACCGTCTAGCATAATTTGTATGGGCATGAGGAGGATAGTCGCGTTTCACCAAAAATGGGGACAAGCCTTAAACGCTTACCATATCCCGGGGGTGCTGAATTCATATAAATCCGTAGTTTGTTCTTACAGGATAGCCATTAGGCCTATAAACATGATACAATTAAAAAAAAATAACCGAGGTCTAGGTCGGGTCAAACTTTCCCAAAGTTTTACGTGCATTCATTATTAAATGTTACTTTACGAACGTCTGTAAGAAATAACTGCATGCATGATTTACGTAGTTAAATTAAGTTTTCAGCCTATAATATCTTTAAAATATGATAAAAAAATCTACTTACCACATATTCTCGGAGCAGCCCGTGCCCGCAATAAATTGGTATCAAATGGGGACCAGTTTAAATTCCGCTGCGTTCCGAATGAACTTTTCCCAGCATCCTCAAACATTCGTTTTACGGTGCAGTGAGAAAACTACTGCGAGTCAATTTTACGGACTTATGGGGATTTTTTCAAAAATGACCACAAATCGAATAAATATTATCAGTAGAACACGTAGAATTCAAAAAACCCCATGACCATATTTGTGGGGAACGAGAGAGTTCCCCACAATTCTGAACTTTCCCCATAAGAAAGGTCTTTTGTCAGGTGTGAGTTCCCCACAAGTCGGTGAGCGCGAGTGCTCTCTCTCTCTCTCTCTCTCTCTCTCTCTCTCTCTCTCTCTCTCTCTCTCTCTCTCTCTCCTCCCCCTCCCCCTCCCCCCCCCTCTCTCTCTCTGAAAAAAACAATCTGTAATATAATAAATTGTGTATTCTGATTTATGAAACAGATTGTGTAAAATAAATAAAGAATTAAAAAAAAGAATATCAACAGTATCGTTTAAAGTCATCATTTTGTAAATGCTATGGCTGATACAATGATATTGTCAGCAAATAGAATTCCTCATTGAGACAAATGTTGACTGACGTTTTTCATATAAATTGTTAGTCCGTTATTTATACACTGAATTGACGACGGATTTTCCGGTATTTCCCGACAAGGATCACAAGGCGGATGTGACAGGTCAGCAGGGGATGTCCACTCCTCCATGGCACTTGATCCCACCTCTGATGTTTCGGACGTCCGTGTTCATTTTGCTCCTACTTTGTGTTGTTTTCTTGAGATTGAATACTGTTCGTTATCTCCATATCCTCCTTTTCTCTTTCTCTCTCATTTAGACAAATTAAACATGGTTTGTCTAATAAAATTTGTTTTAATCTGTTTCGTTATCAAAATTTATACAATGTCATTAATAAGATACTAGTATTCTTATATGTACATGCAATAGACCATCCTCCTTCATGAATAGGTATTTAGAAAAAAAATCAAGTTTGTATATGTTTGTGCTACCTAGTTTCCTAATGATTCACGCTTATATGATTAAAAAAAAATAAGTTGTGAAATTCCATTCAACTTATAACGTTTACTGTATCGATTCAATTAGTTAAAAAAGATTACTTCTAGCCTTTTACATTAGGTTAATTTATGCGGTTTTCTTTGTGTCACAAACAGCCTCTCTAAGACAAGAGAGATAACTCTACATATAATTCGGTTCAACATTTAAATTTTGCATCAACTAAATTCCTATGATGCTGTCAACTACATATCTTGGTGAACTTTTGTATGTTGGTGAAAACAAGGATTCACTTCATAAAAGATATTTAAACTATTTAAAACCACGACAATACAGTGTTAAAGGTTTAGCAGGTTTTAAAATCCAATAAATAAATAAACATCATTATCTCTTCAACTGGCCCTACAAAAATCAAAGTAAAAAACCCCAGCAATACACACCATATATGTATTCAGCAATACATACCATATATGTATTCAGTAATACATACCATATATGTATCACAAAATGAAACACACCCTTTAAGTCCGGCTTAATGGTGGCTTATAGGTCCTTAATGGTGGTTTAATGGTTGTCTTTAAGTCACCATTAAGTCACCATTAAGCACCTTTAAGTAACATTTACACCACCATTAAGTTACCATTAAGTCGTCTCAAAGTCCTTAATGGGTGCTTAAATGTAGCTTAATGATAGCTTAATGGTGGCTTACAGGTCCTTAATGGTAGCTTTTAGACCACCATTAAGTCACCATTAAGCTACCATTAAGGAGGACTTACAGGTGCTTAATGTCCAAACTTCATTAAGCTACCATTAAGCTACCATTAAGCTACCATTAAGCCACCATTAAGCCACATTACGCAGTCGATAATATTGTTTATATGGGTGAAAAATTATTTTTATAGTGATTAGTTATCAATATTATAAATATAGAGTTCGCACATATCTTGATTTGGTAAAAATAATGAAAAAGAACGAAATTCAAAATTAAAAAAAAAAAAAAGATCGCCAAAGTGGGGGCGCGATCCCATGACCTTAGGATTACATGGCATACGCCTTATCCATTAGGCCATCGCCGCTCATGATTAGTAATGAAAATATTAAATATTTAACCTTTATTTTATACAAAATTTGTTTGGACTTAAAAAAGTATTTACAAGAATTTTGTTGAACGTTTCCAAAAATCTTGAATTGATTTATTAATCAAAATATAAACTATTTTATTTGTGAATCTTTTTGAAAGACTTATATCACATTAATATTTCTAAGCCATTGATTTCGGCTTTTAGATTGATGTAATGTGATTGAGTTCCTCGCTCTGTAATTCGAAAATTTATACATGTATGCATAAAATCATGATTGAAAATAAATTAATTATAGATAAAACACAAAAATCTATCATCGAAAAAGAAAGACGAAAAATCAGATTCTATTATAATTTTTAATATACTGCGGGATATTAACCAATGTTAAGTTTCTGTGTCAACAATTTAGTGACAATCCTTGCGTAAGATTTACCTGATTAATTACGTTTACAAAAACTTTTTTTAGAATATCATATTCAGTTTCAATTCTTTTTGTATCAAAATGGGTATCAAAATAATTGATTTTTTACGATGAATCATAACTTTGAATTTGTTATATGCTTGCGTTAAATTCAAATTTTGTAAAAATAATTGATCATCAAAATCTGTCAGTGTACGTCGTGTGTGTATATTTTTCTGTTAGTTAATCGGGGACGGGGGTCTATTGTCTGACCAGTCGATTTACTGTACACTGATCATCTGTTAATATTACCCTGTTTCTCAATGTGTTTACATCTGGTCGGATGTTATGTTTAGTCTGATCGGCTGTTCTTCTGAAAATCGATTTTGAAATAACAATCACTGAAGACCGACTTGATTTTGACAGATACTTACCGCTGCATTAGTAAAAAAAGGATAACGAATTAATTAAAATTATTCATGATGTAAAAGCCATTAAAAAGTTTTTATGGTTAAAGTCAATCTTTAAAAACTAAACTAAAAAGTAATATATATTCTGTGTTCATGGATAATAATAATTTTAAGAACAGATTGATTTTTGGTATTGAAAATTTAATATTTCACAAGGACTTGCTCCCGTTGTGTAGTAATTTTTAATTTTTAAAAATCATATACACTAAAAATAAAAACAACGCATGAAATAATAATTTTTTTTAAAAATAATATACGGTTCTGATAAAGGATGTCTTGTTTTATTATCACTGTAAATGATTAAAAAAAAATTAGACACCTCGAGCAAGCCCCTGTGGCTATTAGCTAACTCAGTGATAAAGTTAATGCATGTTGACAAAAAAATCGTAGAAATTATGATCGAGACAAAGTTATGAGTTGGAATAGATTTTACGTAAATGATATTAAAATAAATAACAGTTAGTTTAAAGATTCTATATAAAATGCGTAAAAGTTTAATGAGGTTTTACCATTAAGTCACCATTAAACTCAGCTTAATGGTGGCTTAATGGTAGCTTAATGAAGTTTGGATATTAAGCACCTGTAAGTTTCAGCTTAATGGTGGCTTAATGGTGGCTTGAAGGAATAACTTCTTTAAACCACCATTAAGTCACCATTAAGCTACCATTAAGCGATTGCTTAAAGGTGGTCTTTCGTCTTGTGTATTCAGTAATACATACCATATATGTATTCATCAATACATACCATATATATATTCAAGCTCTGCCCAGCAATACATACCATATATGTATTCAAGCTCTGCCCAGCAATACATACCATATATGTATTCAAGCTCTGCCCAGCAATACATACCATATATGTTTTCAAGCTCTGCCCAGCAATACATACCATATATTATTCAGCAATACACACCATATATGTATTCAAGTATAAAACCCAAACAATATATACAATATACGTATTTAGCAATACATACCATATATGTATTCAAGTATAAAACCCCAGCAATATATACAATATATGTATTCAGCAATACATACCATATATGTATTCAAGCTCTGCCCAGCAATACATACCATATATGTATTCAGCAATACACACCATATATGTATTCAAGTATAAAACCCCAGCAATATATACAATATATGTATTCAGCAATACATACCATATATGTATTCAAGCTCTGCCCAGCAATACATACCATATATGTATTCAGCAATACACACCATATATGTATTCAAGTATAAAACCCCAGCAATATATACAATATATGTATTCAGTAATACATACCATATATGTATTCAAGCTTTGCATTTTAACAGCCAGTTTGTGCCAATATTCACCAATATAAGTTGAATAATTCCTTTATTATATATAAAATATTTCCTCATATTTTTAAGTATCAAGTATTCAAAGTAACGCCTGTGCTGGACGTGTTCAATATCGCATCATTCTGATGACACCCGAGAATGATGAATTGCGTTTTTAGGTTTTAATAGGTTAAATATGTACTAAAATTCTAATAAGTATTTCATTTTTGTGCAAATGATAAAGAAATCTTACCCAGATGCCACATTCTTTATTTAATTTAACTGAAAAATATTGATGAACACATATTACTACTGTTTACCTCAGTGGAGAAAACACAATCTAGCAAAATGTGTATCAAATTATATCTATCTCTTAAAATGTTTATAATTCATGATTTGATAACAGATTTTGTAATAGGTGTTGCAATGCAGCTTGAAATTAATTAAGATCCAAGGGCAGACCGCTCCACCTGAGGAAAACACCAAGAGAATAACAATTATTTAGTATGCAGTGTAGAAATGATTTTTTTTTTCTACAAGTTAAATACAACGTTTTCAAAATAAATAGTTAATATATATTTTAAAACCACAAAGCAATTGCCTCAAATGTGTATCCCTTCTCGCGCAGATATTGATTGATGTAGACTGGCAAGTTTTTTAAAAAGATGTTACTTGTGTCTAATTTCATGTCACAAAAGGTAAAAGGCTTTTATGAGAAAAGAAGAATAACTCTTCATGATTTATCTCGTCAGGTTTTACTTCAAGAGTTCTTCATAACTCCATTTTCAATAAAGTTTGCTGTTTTGATTTCAATAAAGTTATCAATTATTCAAATCTGATATCTAAAATAAATTTCAGTCAAAAGAATTCATACGCACTATTTGTGAACTCCAAACTACATGTATGCCTATAAATTGAAAAAAGTCAAAACTAGAACCTTTACTTTTTTTCTCTATATGACACATTATCATGTTTACACAAAATGGCTCTGTTATTATTTCTACTTTCAAAGAGAGTTATAACATTCCTCTCTATATGACACATTATCATGTTTACACAAAATGGCTCTGCTATTATTTCCATTTTCAAGTAGACTTGCTGAAATTGTTTCCTGGATTAATTATTTATTTACGGTTAAAGAAATATTCGATGCATTCATTTCAAACTAGTGTCAAGAGGCCTTCCGATTGCTACATTCCTATTGAGTTGGATTGTTACAGGTAGAACATATAAAAAATCACCTTTGGAATAATGACAAGGTTAAAACAAAAAAAAGGGTTATTTACTTTTAATTTATTTGAAATAGGTAATAAGTCTTTTTTCTGACGCAAATATATCAATATCTCCTCTTGACGTTTGTTTTAAAATATGCTCAATTTTAAGTCATTTTTGGTAAGAAAAATTGTCTTATCGTCTACACTGAAATAAAAATATAAGGAATGAATCTTATTTTAACCCATGTTTTACTATATAACATTTTTTAAGCCGTCAGGTATATTTACGTTATACACGTAGTGCATTATATAAAAGAAACTTCACTCCTCAAACGCTATCATTGACATTTTAGCATATTTACAATGACTTGTTGATGTGAATTGAAGTACATGAAACTTTATTTAATTTGAAAACATGAAATTGTAAGAGTGAGAACATCTTAAAGATTAAAGCATAATCTGTTAGATAACGAATATATCCTTCTATTATTTATATCAGTTGACAGTGTTGATCGCCATTAATTTGGAACCTTTGAAATGGTCCTCTGGGATTTCTGGATCAGAGGTTTTGAGATGCTCGTGATTTGAAAATGTTGGTGTTTCTCCTTCCACAAAGAACCGACGTCCATGTTGAATTCCAGTAACTTCTGTCATCAGCAGGGGGCTCGGAGGAGAAAGAGAAAGTACTCACGAAATATATTAAAAGTCAGGGAACAGGGGAGGATCTATGTATGGAATTGTGCTGTAAATCTAAGGTCATATTGACCATTATGTAAAATGAACCTATATAAGTGTTGATAGATTTGTATAATCTAAATATTGATGAATCGTAATTTGACATCGAATATCTAAGTACACTAAACATACTCTAAATCTCAAGTTAAACACTCGAATATGTGATTTTAAATTGAATCAACCACCCCTAACCCCCCCTCCACCCCCCCCCCCCCAAAAAAAAAGGAAGAAACTCATACGAATTTAAAAATAGATATGAAAGATAACTCTTACATTAATAATTGTTTGGTTTCTCTTTTCTTAAATCAAGTTAAACTTTATTTATTTCAGTTTATGAATAAGTCAATGAAATAGATTTTAATCGGAAAATTAAAAAAAGTAAAGTTTACAAAGATAGATCAGATACTAGGAAAAACCCATTGTCGCAATGAATCAAGAAGCCTTCCTCTCAAATAAAGACTTAGACACTCCAAGTTATTTTCGATATCAAGCGTCTGCGCCTTGCTCTTTGAAAAAAAGCTATGCCAGATTAAAGAACAACAACAACAGCAGCAACAAAAAATGTTTATTCGGGAAAAATGATTGCAGTTGCTAATTTTTCCACATTTGCAAACATGATGAAACGAATTTCTTCAGGCTAAACATTAATTATTTTACTTATTAAAATTAGTGCATCATATCTTCAAATGGTGATTTTTATTTTCATTTTTGTCATACGACAATAATTTTTTTTAAACCTGCCAATTTCTTTTTCTCGGGAACAGATGTAGATTTTGGAAAGTTTTAACATTTTAAACTGAATGATGGTAGTAAATTTTAATTTCATGATATTAAAGAGATGGAATCAAACATTTTTACATTTATAAAATATAAAGTATATTTTTCATATGACTACTTGTATTTTAGATTTAAAACTTGTTTCTCATATAAGGAATGTATGGCACTCCAAATTCACAAAAAATGAGATAATCATAGTTTCACAATCGATAAACTAGGTTTATCGATTGTAAACTATAGTTTACGGACTGTAAACTATAGTTAACAACGTTTATCTATATTTCACATCTGTAAACCATAGTTAACGCGATAACCTATGTTTCACAACCGTAAACTATAAAGGTTCTCTGATAAATACAGTTTCACGATTTGTAAACTATAGTTTACAAACCGTAAACTATAGTTAAGGATCTGATAAATATTGTTTAACGATTTGTTATGATTAACAACTCTTAACTATAGTTTACGATTGTAATCAAGTTTAATACGTATCATATTTATCAACAAAATATATTGTTAACACTTTATTCCAGATAAACTAGATTAGGATTCATAAACTATTGTAGTTACCGTTAAAAATAGTTTTATAGTTTTACTTGTTTTAAGACGATAAAAAATTTGTGAAACTATGTTTACCATTTTTGTGAATTTGACGTGCCATAGGAATGTATAAGCAAAAAGGCATTGTCTTTTAAATTTCAGATATACATATATAAAGCCCTTCCTTTGGGAAAATGTTCAAATATAAAACTGTCCTTATAAAATGATAATTATACATCTTTACACACTTTTTTAAAAGTACTTTTGATTAGAGATTTGAACCTTTTAATTCAAGAAGATTCAATTGTTTTAAACAATACGTATTTTGTGAAATGTAGAAAAACAGTTTGAAATACATTTTCAATCAGATGAAAATACTATGCTTGCGAATTAAGGATATATTCTAAATTTTTTCTTCAAAGCCCAATTTCATTAAATGTTAAAACTTCAAAATATAAATATATTCCTCAAATATCAAAGGTATTTGCAACATGACAAAAGCTTTCTATTCACGACATTTTACAAAACAAACATTTAAACATTTAATGACCTTAAACATTATTTCTGCCGAGGGATTTTGTTGTCTGTTATTGTTTTAAAGAAAAAAATCGAATGGCCTTACTTATCCCAATTTCTTTTAGGTCTTTCAAACTTCACTTATGTAGTCATGTTAAAAGACCAAATAATTCATTTTTTTACACTTTTAACTTTGACTTTGACCTTCTTTTTTTTGACCTACTTTTTACAAACAAATCGGAGTTTGTCCTACCTTTAAAAACGCTTACCTTGGCCGTAACCTTTGAACAGGTGGTGCTAGGGTTTTCTAAGTCATATTTGTATTTTTTTTTTTGGAAAGACCTTAGCTTATGTACCAACATATTTGATCTGCATTTGAGAAACCTTAACCTTCGCTATGTTGCCATACGGGGGCATCAGTGTTTTACAAACACATATTTTTATTGCATGCTGTTGTTTCTTGGGAGGATTTATGACGTAAACCCCATACACCTGGGTATATACGTAAACAATTTATTCATAACATGCTTTCATATTTATCAAATGCATACAATAACAAAAATTTTTTTGTCAAATTTCTCTACAATGCAATTGATTAAAAAATAGATACTCGTTATCAAATATTATGTAGATTATATTTAAACACCTTTGATAAAAAGGTATTTAGATTTTGTTTTGCTTTCTACAAATCTGATTTTAAAATTTAGATAAAAAAAACTGCACATTAAATCTGGAAAATATATTTCTGCAGTTTATCAAAATTGTTTATTTCTATTTTCACCCATAAACATTAAATTCCCTTGTTATTCAAATTGAAATAAAGTTTGGCTTAGGTTTGCTTATGCTCGTTAGAAAATATTTTATTGTTACACATACCAAAAATGAGAATACTTTCCCTTTAAATGTCTACTGAATTTGGATACAGCGGATCAAATTTTATAATTTTTAGAGCATCCAGGATGTAAAGCAATAACTCATATTGTATCGGTGGTGTTTCAATTTTGAAGATGATATAATTTTTTTCTTGTCCTTTTCTGCAGAAGTTGATCTCAACGGTTCATTTGCATTTCGTGCCAATGTTTTGACATTTGACTACAATGAAAGACTCATTTTTGATAATTGGACACCAGTGACGTATCAGAACTGGAATCCTAACGATGAGGGTGAGACAGCAGTTGACCCAATCTTTGGCCTCCTTTTGACTTATCATAACGACGGAAGATGGCGCTGGGTGACTGAGAGAAACTACACGTACTATACGGGAGAAGGCGGACTAAAACTTCCCTTTATTTGTGTGGATTCTCCATTTTATTTGGAGCATGAAGAGTGTTCTGTTACATAATGATTTATTCTCTCTAAATTAAAATAAACATTTGCAACCATTATCTCTTTTCATATAATTACATTCAGCATGGTATAAAAAGTTCTAAATCATTAAATGGAGTCTTCTTAAGTATACGTCGGATCGTATGTTCGTCTCCCCGGAAGTCTTCTAGATTTATCCTCGGATCGTGCATTCCTCTCCCCGGAAGAGATCTAGATTTATCCTCGGATTGTATTTTCGTCTCCTCGCAAGTGATTCAGGTTTATCCTCATGTTTTAAATAAACTATAAATAGCATGCACACAAAGACAGACAGTGCATTATATTGTTTCGTTATTCCCAAGGAAACTGACTGGGATCTCCTCGCACCATACATAGAAACATTTTAGCACAAAGTGTTGTTTTTAAAATTTCTATCCGTAATCCAAAAAATAAGGGGCAAATATATTTTCCTAGGACGGCCGGTCAAGTTGTCTGTTTGTTTGTTATTTTTTTTCCTGATTTATCTGTAAGTGGTAAATCAATTAGCCCTGACTACAGCCTTTAATTGGTTTTAGCTATGAATTTCATATTTCACAGGTTTTTTTTCTTTATTTTGACGGTAAATTTCGAATTTGGAATTTTAGCCTTGGTCATATAAAGTATGGCTTTAATACTTCACTGGTGTATTCAACGTGTAAAAACTTTTCCTTGGGTAAAAGTATTTTTAACTCTGACCTTTATTTTTTACTCACTTTAAAAGAAATGTTGAAATGTTTAAGGTTAGCGTAGCTATTACACGGTTAAATCAAGTGTTTTCATACTCTTCACGCTCATATTTTGATAAGACCTTCTCTTGAGTACAAGCTGTAATGACCTTGAACCTTGATCTTATGGATTTGACCTACTTTTCTAAAACGTAAACTTTGGTCGTATCTACTCAATATTTTGTGCTAGGGGTTGACTATTTTACGGGTTCATTTCTTGTGGTAAGAGCTTCTCTTGAATACCAATATTTTCTTTTTATATTTTTATCCTTTCATTTGGACATCAGACTTTGACCAACTTTTGAAAAAAACTTTGGTGATAACTTTTGAATGGTTTATTTCGTGAGTTTTATATTTCACCTGTGTATTCTTTCTGAAATTCTTTTGGGCATCATTAATATTGACTCCTTGACCTTGTCCAGTTTGACCTACTTTTCAAAATCTCTAACTTTGGTCATAATTACTGAACTGTTGCTGCTTATATGGTTTTATTTTAGAAGGTAGACTCATTGTGAGGAACGTTTCTTTTGGTACCAAAACTACCTTTATATTGACCTTGGTGTTTGACCTGCAAACGACAACATTTATCATAAGCCTCTTTGTTTCACAAACTTTTCTTGAATTTTTATCATTAGCTCCTAAAACTTTTCCTATTGATTTAATAACAAATTTCAGGTTGTAGTCTATCAAATTTTTGATATACTAGTATATAAACCATCGTATACACATTGCATAAAGGAGAATGACTTGTCACACATATTGAATCATTTTTTAAAGATGTGATCTCATAATTACAAAAGTTTTAGCAAACATATTGATTAATGTTAGCTTGCTTTTTATTAGCAAAAGTTGTAATTATCAGATAACATCTTTCAAAAAAATTACGAATCGGTGCTAATTTTTTTTCTAACCCCTTGTCTTGTTTTGCAAATTTGATTTTTTTCTAACTTACTTAAATTATCTCTAACCTAAATAATGAATTTAAATGATCTCAAATTTTGCTTTTAAGATTTGTGACGTCAAAATAAAACGCGCATTACACATGTAACCTTTCAATCCCCGATCTGTATTAGGGTGTTTTGAAATAAAAAAAAAAAACACAATAAAAAATTACAGTCGATTAAAAAATATATATACATCTTAAGGATACACCAAAGGTTTCCAAAGGGCAAAATTTAATTTGCTTGTAATTCTTTCATTAATAAAGATATCATATTAAAAGTAAATATCATTTGAAAGCTTGTTAAATTTACTATTCAATGATCTTAATTTAAATTTTCATTTTTATCTTATCTAAAAGTTATCAATATTTTAATGTAAATATTGGTGCATTTATATTTTATAAATCAACTTTTTTGTATTCCAACTTTCAAAGTCAAGATTTTGCCTCAATGTAGATTAAAGATTGAACTTTAAAACCGTATCTCAAATTTTTGATAAATCTTCTTATTCAAAAGTTACATTCATTTGTCTTTCAATGTTACCAATTTATTAGCCCAATTCTACATTTCCCCCAATAATTCGAGAACTGAGCAAGATATCAAAAATCTGAGATACGGTTTTGTGAACACACATTTGAGACGCATTCTGGCCAGTTTTCAGAGAAATTGGTCAATAAACAAGGGAGCTAAATCCTTTGAAATAATACCACCAACTGTCTGATCTTACTTTACAGTAGAGGGCAAAAACCCATTACACAACAGAGTCTGCCAAAGCTAGAAATATATGACACCTTGGAGATTCAGCTTTGGATACCCGTCACTTATCCATATTTCCTATGCATATTCACAAGAATGGGAGGTTCTATTCTTTATTTAGGTGCTTTTAATGAAGTAAAATAGGTTCAATTCTGAATCAGAAAGATTTCCCGGCAAAATTGCAAGAGCTAAGCTCCACCTCCTATTTTGGTATTGTACCGTTATCTCCTTCCCTAAGTCTAGAGTCCCTGTAGTTTAATTACTGATAGCCACTGTGTGGCTAGTGAAGAATTCCCCAAGTGGTCACAGTGATTTATTGCTCCTTTCAGTAACAGGCAGTTACAGACCAAATCAGAAGCTTCAATAACGGCACATTCACATGTGTTAGTGTTTATGTTTGATTATTGTTAAATAATTAAAAA